>NC_141224.1:25917557-26000057 GCF_054856515.1 Filicampus tigris | reverse complement strand
TCCTGTCTGCTGGTTTTGAGCTTCTGTCTTAATTTGTCAAAAAGACCCTGTTTTCATTTTGATGGGTTTGTGTTGGTCTTGCAAAAACTGAACAGAGCAACTCTATCACCAAATGACGGAAGGTAATTTGCCAGTTGTGCATCTTCCATGAGTAGGATGACTTCTCTGTCAATCTGTGAAAATGAAAGAGACATGACATTCACTTAAAGTTTTTTTTCCCATTTCACTAATTAAGTGCATTTTTTTTTACAATTGAATCTAAATGACAACTCTCACAAAAGGGATAGGGATAGGGATAGGATTTGCAAAAGATATTCCAGTGCAAAAGATATTCCAGTGGTGGCAGGTCAGAACTGCAGACTGGTTGAAGTACCTACCGTTATACTATTTTGTAATGAAACATTGCAACTTCAGTAAACACTAAGCTGTACCACAAAAAGGTTGTATTTTGCAGGACATTAGTAAGGTTGAATGAATTAGATTATTGAAATACCACAGTCTAATTTAATTTTCAAATTGCAGGATGCTTTTAAATGATTGAAGACCATTTACTCTAACTAACTAGCTTCACACTGGGAATAACATCTTTTATGTACAAAACCTGTGCAAATTATCACATCAATCATTGATCTTTTGTTTTTAATGAAATTTAGATTAATGATGTAAAAACTACCTTTCCCTTATAAGTGACACTACATGTCAGCTGTCAAAACGATGTTACTCTCTTTAATGATGTGGTGATGCCACAAGAATCAAGGTTGCTATAACATATACGCTGAACAGTTAAAAGAAGAACTTTCTTTACTTGCACCTGTGTTTGTTTCAATGTATTTCTGTATATTGTTCTGTCAATCACATTTTAATCATTAAATGTTAGCTATACGACGGGCGACTGGTTAGCAGGTCTGCCTCACAGTGCAGAGCTCGTTGGTTCAAATCCAGCCTTGGTCTTCCTGTGTGGAGTTTGGATGTTCTCACCCATACCTGTATGGGTTTGGTCGAACTCCGGGTTCCTCCCACATTCCATAAATATGCATGGTAGGTTGATTGAACACTCTGAAATTGTCCCTAGGTATGATTGTGACTGATGGTTGCATGTCTGTGTGCCCTTCGATTGGCTGGCAACCTATTCAAGGTAAAGGTGAATCTCAAACTCCAATAAATATTTTTTCGCATCCTATCAAAATAGATGAATAGTAATTAAATTCTAGTATTGCAATCACATAGCAATATAGTGTGTTTAACTCAAGTTGTCAAAGGCCCAGTTATAATGAACTATGTAAAAAATGTTAGTGGCACAGTTATATTGAACTATGTAAAAAAAGTAGCATCCGAGCATCCCATAACAACCAACAACCTTGATTAGCCAACACATTCTCATACGCTGGCCATCGTGTTCACAACAGAGCTACGCGGCCAAATCTTCATGCTGCCACGGATGTCCAACTTCAGGATTCCCTCGACCGCTGTCGCGATGACTTTAAATCTCGTCGTCATGACGAGATTAAAAATCATCATGATGATTTTGTCATGACAATTTAAAAAAATCATCATGATGACTTTTAATCTCATCAAGATGAGTTTAAATCTCAGCATGATGACTTTAAATCTCGTCGTCTTTTTTTTCTCGCAGTGTGGCACTAATACACTGTCGTACAATACAAAAGGTTGCGTGTTCTAAGAAAAAAAAAGTTTAAACATTGCATGTCCTACGATGTGACTATCGCGCATGCGCACGTCACAATCGCGATGTTCAAACAACATATCGTGTAGTTCTAATATAAGTGCCAATGTTAAAGGGATGGACGGTGGGGCTGGTATGGCCATGTTTTCACTAACAAGTTCATTTTATATATTTTTTGATCAGGAAAATGAAAAGAGTTTTCATTTTTACCTATTTTATCAATAAATTTGGGAGAAATTAGGACATATGTGACTCCATTAATAACACCCTTGTTAATGAGGAGAATGGCCGCGCCCCCGAGCGTTCTATCCCTGTTCGGCTGGGGTCACGGGAGTAACCGATTCCAAACCCTCCATTGGAAATCATTGTACTTTCATTGCTTATAACTTCCAAAAACGGCGATCAATTGGCAAAATTTATGTGGAAATCTCTACTAATGCCCACTTCAACATATCAAAAGGATTAACCTCTCCGTGGCAGAGCTACATAGGCTGGGACCAGCGCACACTGCTTCTTTGCTTAAAAAAAAAAAAAAAATACAAATCACTGCTTCTTTGCTGATCACGGTGAGGACGAGCGAGGCATTTAACACCAGTTAGGATATTTACACAGACCGAAGTGGAAATGAGTAGACGTGCACATTTATTTGGATGAGGAATGGCCCCATTTTCTCAACCGACAACACGCCGTCCAATTTGGAATGTATACAGCCGAAAAGATACGTTCCAATGCGGCCACACTCGGTTGTGGAGTCAGCCTCGCTGGAACCTTTTGTTCGCTGAACATTGACGCTTGTTCAATGAGGGATTACCACTAGAACGCCCAGAAGGCGGTCATTTGACTACTTATGCTTTACATTTGACGATGTCACCCCGACATATCACCTGCTTTTTTGGCAAGGAATGGCCAATTTACAAATTAAAGTCACCTACTTGTAGCCAGCAGAGTTGTTTGTCGAATATCACCCAGATTTGTCGTTCAATAGTTGTTGCAAAAAAAGTTGTAAAAACCCCTGGGCGTTCACGCTCTGGTGGCTCTCTCTCGGCCAACGCACGCGACTGCTTGGGAGGCAACCCCGCGACTTGAAGATTGAAGTAGGCTGGATGCAGAATAATGAGCCAATGTTGTTGTGCTAACACCTTTTATTTTAACGACCTGAAGCTAGTTGTTGCTATTAGCCGTCCTATTATCCTACCTTTAGAGAGGGGCGTAAAGATCCAATCTGCCTGCTTCTGCTGCAAGCCGCCGTCTCCCTCCTGACAGTTGACACAAATTTAGCGTCGCTAAATGTCCGAAATATAACCAGTCAGGGTTCGTGTGCGCATTCATGCTCTTGTCCTCTTCAGCTTGTGAAAGTGGAGGCGCAATCGCCACAGTATTTTTTATTTTGTGGAGGTGATCATGATGCCCCTACATGAGCCGTCACCTTACCGTGGTGGAGGGGTTTGCGCGTCCCAATGATCCTAGGAACTATGTTGTCTGGGGCTTTATGCCCCTGGCAGGGTCACCCTTGGCAAACAGGTCCTAGGTGAGAGACCAGACAAAGCACGGCTCAACGACCCCTTATGATGAAAAATATATATGGACTCCAGTTTCCCTTGCCCGGACGCGGGTCAACAGGGCCCCCCTCTGGAGCCAGGCCTGGAGGTGGGGCTCGATGGCGAGCGCCTGGTGGCCGGGCCTGCACCCATGGGGCCCAGCTAGGCTCAGCCTGAAAAGGCAACGTGAGTACCCCTTCCCCTGGGCTCACCACTGGTGGGAGGGGCCAAAGGGGTCGGGTGCTGTGCGAGCTGGGCGGCGGTAAAAAACGGGGACCTTGGCTACAAAAACTAGCTCTTGGGACATGGAATGTCACCTCCATGGCAGGGAAGGAACCTGAGCTGGTGTGTGAGGCTGAGAAGTTCCGACTATATATAGTCGGGCTCACTTCCACACATAGCTTGGGCTCTGGTACCAGTCCTCTCGAGAGGGGTTGGACACTCTTCAACTCTGGAGTTGCCCAAGGTGAGAGGCACCGTGCAGGTGTGGGCATACTTATTGGCCCCCGCCTTGGCGCCTGTACATTGGGGTTTACCCCGGTGGGCGAGAGGGTAGCCTCCCTCCACCTTAGGGTGGGGAGACGGGTCCTGACTGCTGTTTGCGCTTATACCCCAAACAGCAGTTCAGAGTCCCCACCCTTTTTGGAGTCCTTGAAGGGTGTGCTGGAGAGTGCTTCACCTAGGGACTCCATCGTTCTGCTGAGGGACTTCAATGCTCACATGGGCTATGACAGTGAGACCTGGAAGGGCGTGATTGGGAGTAACGGCTCCCCCAATCTGAACCCGAGCGGTGTTACTGGACTTCTGTGCTTGTCACGGATTGTCCATAATGAACACCATGTTCAAACATAAGGGTGTCCCTATGTGCACTTGGCACCAGGATACCCTAGGCCGCAGTTCGATGATCGACTTTGTAGTCGTATCATCGGATTTGCGGCCGCATGTTTTGGACACTCGGGTGAAGAGAGGGGCGGGGCTGTCAACTGATCACTATCTGGTGGTGAGTTGGCTCCGATGGTGGGGGAAGATGCCGGTCCAATCCGGCAGACCCAAACGTATTGTGAGGGTTTGCTGGGAACATCTGGCAGAATCCCTTGTCAGAAGGAGTTTCAACTCCCACCTCCGGCAGAACTTTGCACACATCCCAGGGGAGGCGGGGGACATCGAGTCCGAGTGGACCATGTTTTGTGCCTCCATTGTTGAGGCGGCCAATCGGAGCTGTGGCCGCAAGGTGGTCGGTGCCTGTCATGGCGGCAATTCCCGAACCCACTGGTGGACACCAGCGGTAAGGGATGCTGTCCAGCTGAAGAGGAGTCCTATCGGGCGTTTTTGGCCTGCGGGACTCCGGAGGCAGCTGACAGGTACCAGCTGGCCAAGCGGAATGCAGCTTTGGCGGTTGCTGAGGCAAAAACTCGGGTGTGGGAGTCCATGGAAAATGACTTTCAGACGGCTTCGAGGAGATTCTGGTCCACCATCCGGCGTCTCAGGAGAAGAAAGCAGTGCACCATTAACACTGTTTATAGTGGAGATGGGGTGCTGCTGACCTCAATTCGGGACGTTGTGGGTCGGTGGGGAGAATACTTCGAAGACCTTCTCAATTCCACCGACACTCCTTCCACTGAGGAAGCAGAGCCTGAAGACTCTGAGGTGGGCTCTCCTATCTTTGGGGTTGAAGTAACCGAGGTAGTCAAAAAGCTCCTCGATGGCAAAGCCCCGGGGGTGGATGAGATCCGCCCGGAGTTCATAAAGGCTCTGGATGTTGAGGGGCTGTCTGGCTGACACGCCTCTACAAGACAGGGGTGGTGGTCCCCCTCTTTAAGAAGGGGGACCGGAGGGTATGCTCCAATTACAGAAGGATCACACTCCTCAGCCTCCCTGGTAAGGTCTATTCAGGGGTGCTGGAGAGGAGGATCCGTCGGAAGGTCGAATCTCGGATTCAGGAGGAGCAATGTGGTTTTCGTCCCGGCCGTGGAACAGTGGACCAGCTCTACACCCTCAGCAGGGTCCTCGAGGGTGCATGGGAATTCGCCCAACCAGTCTACATGTGTTTCGTGGCCCTCAGGGAGTTCTGTGGGGGGTGCTTCGGGAGTACCTGGTACCGAGCCCCCTGAAAAGGGCTGTTCGGTCCCTGTACCACCGATGTCAGAGTTTGGTCCGCATTGTCGGCAGTAAATCGGATTCGTTTCTGGTGAGGGTTGGACTCCGCCAAGGCTGCCTTTTGTCACCGATTCTGTTCATAACTTTTATGGACAGAATTTCTAGGCGCAGCCGAGGTGTCAGGGGGTCCGGTTTGGTGGCCTCAGTATTGCATCCCTGCTTTTTGCAGATGATGTGGTACTGTTGGCTTCTTCAAGCCGCGATCTCCAACTCTCGCTGGAGCGGTTCGCAGCCGAGTGTGAAGCGGTCGGAATGAAAATCAGCACCTCCAAATCTGAGACCATGGTCCTCAGTCGGAAAAGGGTGGCGTGCCCTCTCCAGGTCGGGGATGGGATTCTGCCTCAAGTGGAGGAGTTCAAGTACCTTGGGGTCTTGTTCGCGAGTGAGGGTAGGATGGAACAAGAGATCAAGAGGCGGATCAGTGCAGCGTCTGCTGTGATGCGGACCCTGTATCTGTCTGTCGTGGTGAAGAAGGAGCTCAGCCGAAAGGCGAAGCTCTCAATTTACCAGTCGATCTACGTTCCTACTCTCACCTATGATCATGAGCTGTGGGTCATGACTGACAGAACAAGATCTTGGATACAAGCGGCCAAAATGGGTTTCCTTCGCAGGGTGTCCGGGCTCTCCCTTAGAGATAGAGTGAGAAGTTCGGCCATCCGGGAGGGACTCAGATTTGAGCCGCTGCTCCTCCGCATTGAGAGGAGCCAGTTTAGGTGGCTCAGGCATCTGATTAGGTTGCCTCCTGGACGCCTCCCTGGTGAGGTGTTCCAAGCATGTCCCACCGGCAGGAGACCCCGAGGACGACCCAGAACAAGCTGGAGAGACTATGTCTCCCGGCTTGCCTGGGAACGCCTTGGGATACCTCCGGAAGAGCTGGAAGATGTTGCTGGGGAGAGGGAAGTCTGGGCTTTCCTGCTGAAGCTGCTGCTTGCGCGACCCGACCTCGAATAAGCGGAAGATAATGGATGGATGGATGGATGATCATGATGAGATCACGTTTTATGTCGATAAATCCAAACTATTGTGCAGAACACTATTATACTTTCACAGGTTGAAGTGGACAAGAGTAGTAATGTGCATTTGCATTTTGGTGGCAATCGGTCACCGTTTTAGACAACAGAACTGACAAAGCAAGCAATATTACCACGACTCCCTCGCATGACGTGGACAGCTGAGATCGAAAACATAACATACGCCACGCCCCAAAAAGGGGCGGGGAATTGTCATAAACCTAATCACAAGAAAAGCCCTTATATCACTACACAGTCTTTTGAAGTGGGCATCTTAGTACTAATGTCATGTTTACATGCAAACCTATTATATAAGTGTCAATGTTAAGCTCAACCAAGTGTACCTTTAATGCCTATAATATCCAAAATACATTGGTGATTGCTGTGACATATTCAGAGGTTGAAGCGGGTATAAGTGGAGTTTTTATGCTGATTGGTCATAGTTTTCTAACATTAAGCCACATTAAGCTGTTTCTCTTTAGTCAACGTCGATGGGGAGGAAAAAAGCTTAATGCCAATAAAATCCAAAATACCGTGGCGATTGTTTTGATATTTTCAGAGGTTAAAGTGGGCATAAGTAGAGATAGGCGTGTGCAATTTGATAAGGATTGGTGGTCGTTTTCTGACATTAAGCCACGTTAAGTCTTTTTACATTTAACATTAGAGCTCATTTACCTACCGGTGGAATAGAAGGACTTGTGCCTCAAGCCAAACTGTGGCAGGGTTTTTACTTTCTGGACCTGGATTTGACACCTCTGGTGTGTGGTCCCTCAGGCACGAAGAGCACAGTGACTATTCTCTTCTTGCTCATGTATTTAAACTGGAAATATTGAAATTTAGCTATTTTAATGATGAATTCATTAACATTTCTGGATTGAAAATGCAAGTGAGTGTAAAGTATCGACCGGAGCACTAAGATGGAAAATAATAATAATAAAGTGTAATCGTTATTAGGTCGTCTTTTTTTTTTTTTTAATACTTCAGATACATGAGAGGAGACAGGGAAACTCTACCTCCCCTCCCTGCCTTGACTGCCTTGTGTTGGCCAATGTCATTTAAACTATATTAGCAAATCAAATGTCATCATTTAATTTTGCTTAAGAGCTAGCTGTCCAAAATAATGCCAGCATTTTTCCATCATCTGATTTGTTGGTCATTGCAAGTTAAGGTCAGCTAGCAAAAGACATCTATAAAACAGCACCTGGGGTGAGTATGATGTATATTTTGTACATTTGTGTCATGTTATTAGGTAACTGTTGATTCTTAACAGCTGTGTGCTGTTTTATTGTGCTTTTTTAAAGTATTGATGGTTTCCATAACTGCAAAGGAGCAGTGGTAGTATTGTAATACCTCTTGAAAGAGGTGGATTAAGTTGGGTAAATCCTGACTGAGGACTGAAGACTAAATGCACAGCCCACTTTTGATTCATAAGCACTAAACCACAGGTTTAAACTCTAGTCCTCGAAGTCCTGTTTTGTTTTGTTTTTGCTGCTGTTCTGCTATTGTTGATGACAACGGCACGAAAACACAACAAAACCAAGCTGGTCTATACTGGGGTTTTTTTTGTGTTTTTTTAACCAGGGCATTCCATAATTCTGACCAACTATCGAAGAACCTCAGTTACAGACACAGGTGAAGTTGATGAAGGTATAGTGAGCCTTTTGCCATTGAGAATAAAGGCATTTATATTGTCAGTGGTCCGCTGTCCTTCCTGTTTTCCATCTCTCTCTGTTTCAACACACCAGATTCAAATGATCAGCTCAACAGCAAGCTCTGCAGAAACTTGATAACGATCCTGAACATTTAAATCTGGTGTGTTTCAGCAGGGAGAGATGTAAAACAAGCAGGACAGCGGCCCGCAAGCACAGGAGTTTGAAACCTGTGCTTAAAATGTTATAGGGTTTTCCTCTGCCACCACAATATGATTTCATGGAAATTGGTTGTGTTTCATACAGTAATTGATAGATGTAGTGATCAAATATGTTTATTTGTCTATGTGTCTAAAGTATGAAAGTTTTATGAAGTTAAACCTATTCAAGTCAACAATGACCTAACTTCACTTATTTATATTCCTACCACAAATCAAACAATATCTACAGTTTCATAGGCACAGATTAAAACACAATTGGAAAGTCATTTCAATTTCAGTCATCCAGTTATGACCAATTAGTTTTTAAAATATAAAATACGTAAAGGTCTGTGTAGCAATCAGATGAGTATGATTTAAAGACATTTTTTTAGGACAGCCTCAGGGTACTCTACATTGCCATATTGTGGTTGTAGTTTGCAGAGGTGTAGGACTACTCTCCATCACACTGCAAGTGTATTTTGAATTTGACACCTCTCATGTTGCTAAATAATGTGCAAAACTAAGAGTAATGGTAACTACTTAAACAAGTATTGTTGAAATGAAAATAACTGCACCTTAATGACTAAATAGTAAATATATAAAAATGTAAAGTTGTGAAACATGCTGCACTAAAGAGACATACCGTATTTTCCGGACTATAAGTCGCTCCGGAGTTCAAGTCGCAGCAGCCACAAAATGCATAATAAAGTAGAAAAAAACATATGTAAGTCGCACTAGAGTATAAGTCGCATTTTTTAAGGAAATTTAGTTGATAAAATCCAACACCAAGAACAGGTGTTCTGTGTCACATGTCATTTAAAATTTAAATGATGAACAATTTAAAATAAAAATAGAATAGAGACAACAGGCTGAACGGTATGCTTACGTTACATTACACAATGCCCCCCCCCATTTATCTTACATTCACACATGTAGAATTACAAGAAAGTTACAGTAATGTTAGGACTGTATGTGAATTTGGGGGGATTCACCGGAGCGCCTCATCCAAACAGTCACTCAAATCAAAGAGCGTGACCGGACACAGTGACAGGGAACAACATGGCTTCAGTAGCACTCCAATCCATTCCACAGAGCTCAACAACTCACTCAATCCCGGCGCGTACACGACCGCGAAGACGGCGCACATCTACATCTAGCTGCTAATGGCTAACAGACGCAGAGTTAGGCCTGTATGTAAATTTGGGGAGGGGATTCACCGGGGCGCCTCCTCCAAACAGTTACTCAAATCAAAGAGCGTGACCGGACACAGTGATAGCGGTACAGCGTGGCTACCGCTAATGGGTAACAGACTCCAAACGTCTCTCGTTAGGACCCTTAGCTGTCCAACAATATGCCCGACCTAAATCAACGTAAAGAAAAGACCCATTAGCTGCCCGAAAACATGTCTGGTGTAAAATACACAATTTAAACAGTCAACCAATGCCTGTATAAACGAAGCAGTAATGAGGAAGTTACAACAGGTATGTCAGAAAGACTGGGGGGAACCAAAGTTTAGTTCCGTCTTGGTGCGTTTCTTCCGTGTCTCCTCCTGATTCTCTGACCAGAATCAATGGTCTATACTACCCGCTTCAGCCAGTGTAAATCCTCAAAATTAATGTGGACAACACTACAAGGTAAGATAACTTTAAACTCACCAAAACGGTCGTAGATCGATTAAATAAGAGTTTTTGTCATTTATCGCCGACCATGTAGAATGTTTCCAAGTCTCCAAAAGTATTTATGTATTCAGTCGTAATTATCGCTCTGTTGTCTTCTCTGCTCCGTACGTGTGTGTAAGACCACAGGCACGGCAAGTAGATGTATTGATAGACAGTCAAATTGCCTTTTTATCATACTATTTTAATTACTCATTTAACAAAATATTAAGACTTAACTGTTTAAATTATCCATGCATTTTAATAGCTTTAAGGATTTATCTTTATGTTTCTTTATGTGAAATCATGTACCTGTTGATAATTTCACACATATGTCTCTCAGAGTATAAGTCGCACCCCCCGGCAAACTATGAAAAAACACGACTTATAGTCCAAAAAATACAGTAGGTGGAGTTCTTCCTGTTGCAAAGCATCTGTTATGGACATTTAATCATAAGCCCGATTATATTAAAAATAATTATGACTGCAATGATGATCCATTCCATCACCAAATGCGTGACATGATAATTAGTCAGTCTATTACTCTATTCATTCTTTGTTTTTGAAGAAGTCTCATAATGGAGCAACAAATGTCAGTCAAATTCCTTCGAACCTGTATCGATGTCATCAGATGAGTCGCCTTGCTTCACTTTCCTTTCAAATTAATTATCAATTCACATTTATAGCAGAGAATAGTTGGCATTTCTGCTGCATGAAAAAGGTCTTGGAAAATGATGGTAATTATCTCCTGCAAGTAAAAAAAAAAAACAAGCTTAAAGATGTAATGTGCCTTCATTAGAGGCTTTATTTGCTGTTAATGTGGAGTTTCATCCCAGAAGCCGCACGTGCGTGCATCTTATTCAAGGTTATGATACACCCATAAAAGGTAAATCGTCCTTTGCTTTAATGAGTCGTCAGTGGTTTATGTCCTGATTTATGTGGCAGTGGTCTAATGCACCACTTTCGTTCAAAGCGTCTCCCATCACTTGGCCTTGAGCCCTGTCATGACAACATGATTCAGTCCATGCTGCTGTTTACCCCCACCAAAACCAGCGTCACCTCCACACGAGCTCGACCTCCGCCACATTTGCTTTGCACAATGCTCGGGGCTCTGCCGAATGCCTTTAAGAAGCTTTTATAATTCCCTGCACATCCCTGGATTAGTGACAAGTGAGGCGTTGCCCCAGTCACCCCTCAAGGGCAACATGGCCTCATGGTGCTGCCTCAGAATTGCAAACAAAGCGCAGTCAACTTAAACAGAAGCCACCTTTCCAAAGCCAATCAATACCTGCTAGGAAGAGATGGCTCCCATCATAAGAGCCATCAATCATAAGCACAGGTGTCCCTGTCAAATTAGCAGATACCTTAATTACCAACTTTCAACTGGGCTAAATTAATATCTCCCATCCAAGCAGTGTGGCAGGGAAACCGTGGGGTGATTTTATGAATAATTTATTTGCGTCTCAAGTGCGACTGCTCTCATAAACATTTATCACTTTGGTCAACTTGTAATTATCGCTAATGACTGCACTGATGGCAAGCAGGAGCAGTACAAATTATTGCTTGACGAGGTGATGCTGATGACAAGTCAGACATCAGCAACTGCATTAGATGCTGGTGTTGCACCACGGGTCGAGAAACGGCAACTGAGCGGTGGTGTAATTATTATGCAATGAACCACACTGGCAGCTCTTTTATTAAATAGAACCAGTAGAGCCATCACTCAAGCTTCCTGTTGCTGAGCTGAAGGAGACTCCAGCAAAAACGCTTGATGAATGAGCCGCACCGCCATATACGCAAAGACATTTGAGCCAGCATGAAGGATGAACTCTAAAAGCAGCTCACTGCCACATCTGAGGCATTTAGCTGATGCTCCCATAAAATCACATTAAGTTACTTCACACTTGTTCAAGGACGTTTCCAACAACAGATGGACACTGCTGACTCACCACATTTTAATTTAAATTGTTAAGGAAGTTTGCTTAGGATAATACTTTTGCATAAAGGTCTAGCGGAATGAGCTCGTGGGAATAATACTGTCCATTGTTTCATCACCAAAGATATTCAATTTGACTTCATTCACTTGTTTTAGATGACTTGCACAAATATCTTTTCAGTATTCATGTCGTCCAAAACACACATGACCTGACTACAATAATTACTAATTGCAAATAGTGCAGTACTTAATATTAAATCAATTTGAGAATCAGAGCACAGCACAGCTCACTTTGCTCGCGGCGCCGGAACGGGAACAGGCTCAGGTGGGGGTTGCAAGGCTTGCGCCGTCGGAACGGGCTTGGGTGGCGGCCGTGGGACTCGCGCCGCTAGAACAGGAACAGGCTCGAGCGGCGGCGTTAGTATATTAATCGTTACTGTTTCCGTAAAAATATGTTATTTATCAATGCAAGAGAAGCACTATTTTTTTTAATAAACTTTTTATTGGGTATTTCTTTTTTTTTTTTTTTTTTAACAGAATTTTAAAAAATGGGAAACCAGAAAAAAACAAATACAGAAATAATACAATTGTGTTCTATACACCAAATGCCGCACAACTAATCTCCAAAGAACTACAGTGGTACCTCTACTTACGAAATTAATTGGTTCTGGAAGAAATTTCTTGACTAGAAAACTTTGTAAGTAGAGACGTGTTTTCCATGTAAATGCCCTATTCCGTTCCAAGCCCCCCAATATTCAGACATAAATGTTTTATAAAGCATAAAAATGCATCAAAATATGTAACAAATACATGTTACAATTATATTATTGCACAATAAATGAGAGTGTGCATAATGTAAAAAACAAAGAATTGAGTAAAGATTAAAAATGAAATAATTTTTTTTTCCATTTACCTTTTAATTGCTGTCCTCGTCGATCTTTGCCCTCTTTGGTTCATGTTCTCTCTCAGAAGTGGTTTTTGCCCGGCGTTTTGCAACTGATTTAATAATGTGGCGACTGTCGATACATTAAGGTCATAATCGTTGGCGAGATGAACCAAACGCATCCCTTTTTCATACTTTTCTATTATCTCTTGCTTTGTTTGTATGGACAAAAAAACAATTTCCTTTTTTCTTTTCCTCGTTTCTTACTTTCTTGTGGTCCATAGCGAATACTGTAATTCACGTAAAACTATCGGAACACATCATGGCCCAAGGGGCGAATGACGAGGACGCTGCATAGACATATCTATCACATATATATTTATCTACCAGTCTATCTCACACATAGACACATACAGTACAGGTCCCTCTTAGCCAATGGAATGCCAGGAAGATGCTAGGTAATAGCCAATGGCAGAGCAGCTATGAGTATGTTGCGTCAGTAAACTCTGGAGCTGCGAGTAGCAGCCCATACTGTATTTTTACCTTTCATGTCCTGAAATTTCTTTCGTAACCAGCCAATATTTTCCTGTTGAGGCATTTCGTAATTTGAAAATTTTCGTATGAAGATACATTCATAAGTTGAGGTACCAATGTATATACAAATAGGGAGTGATCTCTTCTTATTACAATATTCAGTCATTGTCAAAAATAAAATCCGGTCTCAGGGGGGTAACAAAATCAACCCATTTTTCCTAGCGGGAAACAAATTGTCCGCTTCTGTGATTGACATACGCTGTTATTTTTTCCATTTTGTAAATATCCATAGTGATGTCCATCCACCCTTTTATTGACGGGCTTTCTTGCATTAGCCACTTCCTGGTGAAGGCCTTTTTACCGGCCACCAACAGAATGCTAGCCAATATTTTTTCCATTTTTAACCACTCTTGGGGAACAGGCCCAAACAACAAAAACTTACTCTCCGCAAGTATTACACATTTAAATATATTCTGTAACACCTTGTGAATATATTTCCAAAGGTCTTTAACAATGGGGCAATCCCAGAAAATATGGTAATGATTTAATGAATGAATGAATTATTGTAATTAATTGTAATCAATCAATTTTTATTCCAAAATCAAGGTTCACTTCAAATAAAAACAACATACAAAAACCACAAACAAAATATAAATTATCACACATTAAAAAGACAGGCATACCAGTGTTTCCACATGTCTGACTGGTAGCGAATTTCACTAACCCCAATAATTGTGAGTGACACCAAGATTTCAATTTGAGACCTTCCTAGCCTACAAATAAAACTGTGCATTAGAGTTCGTAGTACAGCTTGCAAAGCCTGAGCATACAAGATTCTACATTGCCTATAAATATCATCATCATCCGCCATATTGTCAATCATGATGTGCCCAAGATATTTAACCTTATCAGTTACGGTGAGAGAGCGGCACGGTGGACGACTGGTTAGCTAGTCCGCCTCACAGTTCAGAGGTCGTGGGTTCGATCCCGGCTCCGGCCTCCCTGTGTGGAGTTTACATACACGTGCCTGCGTGGGTTTCCTCCGGGTACTCCGGTTTCCTCCCACATTCCAAAAACATGCATGGTAAGTTGATTGGACACTCTAAATTGCCCCTAGGTGTGATTGTGAGTGCAGTTGTTTGTTTGTCTCTGTGTGCCCTGCGATTGGCTGGCAACCAATTTAGGGTGTCCCCCGCCTACTGCCCGAAGACAGCTGGGTTAGGCTCCAGTACTCCCGCGACCCTTGAGAGGAGAAGCGGTAGGGATAATGAATGAGTTACAGTGAGAACTGATTGTTATCATAGTGCGATTTTTGAATCGGTGTGACAGAATATTTTATTAATCCTTTCCAAACAAACTCTCTCCAGATCAATGAGTTGGTACATTTCCATCGGTATCTCCATAACATTGTCCATTCATCTTCTGATATGTGTCGCCTTGCTTCTATTTCCCATTTGTTTAAATATAGGATGTAGAATATGATTTGAGATTAGATCCTTGCACAGATATTAAACGATTTTGCCCTCGATTTTTGAATCGTATGCTTTTCTGAACATATGGAACAGGTCCACCCCACCACATCTCACTTCCTTCTATTTCATTATCAGCATAACGTCGCATCTGTAGGTATTGATCGAAATCTTGTCTTTCTAGGTCGTGGTTTTGCATAAGTGTTTCAAAACTAAGAAGTTTTCCTTACCTCATTATCTTATATAAAGCTGTTATCCCCTTTGTTGTCCAACTCCTAAACCTAAGGTCATATTTATTGGGCATAAAATCTGAATCATACACACACCATTTCAACATCCCAATCACTTCAAGATCAAGATCATGTCTTGTTAGACTCCTTTTCCAAATTCTTAAGGTTAGTTTGACCCATGGGTTGTCTGTAGGGTTGCCAACTCCCGGAAAAATAAATAAGGGACACCTCATCGGCAGGGACCTGACTGCCTTCAACTAGGGATGGGCGTATCAATACCAAAATATCGATATTCCGATCCAGAGTCCTCAATTTTAAGTATCGATCCTCAAGACAAAGTGGTGATATTTGCAATTAATTCATATATATATATATATATATATATATATATATATATATATATATATATATATATATATATATATATATATATATATATATATATATATATATAAATGTATACTTTAGAAGGTTGTATTGTTATCCAATCAGAATTCTCTAATTTTCTGTATGTGTTGCTGCCTTGGCAGAAACATCTTTGACTACTGCACAGTAAAACGCTGAGCAAGGCATGTCATAGTTGAGGCTCAAAATGAGCTAACCTTTAATCAGTTCAGCAGAACTTTTTCACATATTTGTCCACTTACTTTTCATAAAAGAGAAAAATAATGTAAACATTTTCTTAACATTTGTTTTTACAATATTTAATAGCAAAAGTGTAGTATATCGACTGCCTGTAGAGTAAAATGCTGCATATCTGTTTGAACTTGTAATAAATGTAAGGCTGTGTGTGTATTCTTTATCTATTATTCATCAATTTATGACTTTTATGTATTATTTATTTAACGTACTTGTCAATCAATTGTACCGGGTACTTGTTTATTCCGACCCAAAATTATTATATGTTGTTTGTCCAAACAATGCTGACATTCATTGCACATTCCCATATTAACCTTGATCGGAGGGTTAAAATGTTCACCACGGAGGGGTTAATCCTTTTGATATGTTGACGTGAGCATTAGTAGGGATGTCCACATACATTTTGGTGCCAATTGATCACCGTTTTTGGACGTTATAAACAATGAAAGTGGCACACTGGTGTGCCCGCGGCACAGAGTTTGAAAAACACTGTCTTAACCAATGAAATGCATATATAATGTGTATATGAATATACACGCAACGGTGTCATAAGCCCGCAGAGTATGTTCCAGAATTCTTTCAGTGATAATGGCAGACCCCGCGGAGCTCTTGAATGAGTAACGGCAGTGATATAGACTGTGATATATAGATTGTGGACTTTGAACCAGTAGAACCAGTCGAACGTGATATATGGTTAAGATATGTTTGTAGACTGACAATATCGACGTCTTTGTGACAGAATAGAGGATTGTAGTTATCACTTGATTTTTTTATATTAAAAATAGTGCTTCTCTTGCGCTGACAGTTTATTTTTACCTCTTCGTATGGGTGGGCGATCTTGGCAAAAGTATCATATCACGATTTTTTAAAAATAAAATCACGATCACGATTTCATCACGATTCTTTTTTTTTTTTTTTTACATTGTTTTTTTTAAGACTAATTTGCACATTTCTGACCACTTTTCTAATGTTAAACATATAAAACACATTTAAAAATGTATATGAAACAAACAAAAAAAATAAAAAAATGACATTTTAAGCCAGCTAAGCTTTCTGAACAGGTTTTAATTTGAATAGTGACAATTTTTATCAAAATGTGCAGTGAATGTAAACATAAAAACACAGCTCGTAACACGGGTCCAGTACTTTGAAGTACTTTGAGTCTTTCAAACCCCTCATTTTCCACTGTTTTAATGGGAATAGTCTCTTCAGCAAGATAATAACAGGGTTCCTGCACCATTTGAAAAGTCAAATTTAATGATTTTTAGACCTTAAAAATATAATTTAAGACCAAAATATGTCGCAACAGTCACTGTTGAAGAAAACAAAAATCACTGTAAACCAAGAGCATTTTTTTTCCCAAATAAGGAGACTAGTATGAAAAAAGAACATTTTCCAACATTTAATGTAAAGCAGTTTCCATTGTTAATAAGTCCTCACAACAGCCTTTCTCAAGCAAAAAGGTTGAAAAAACATCCATCCACCGATTATCGAGACCACAAGGGTCGCGGGCGTGCTGGAGCTTATCCCAGATGACTTCGGGCAGTAGGCAGGGGACATTCTGAACTGGTTGCCAGCCAATCGCAGGGCACACAGAGACAAACAAACAGTCACACTCACAATCAGGCCGAGGGGCAATTTAGAGTGTCCAATCAGCCTCGCATACTTGTTTTTGGAATGTGGGAGGAAACCGGAGTACCCGGAGAAAATCCATGCAGGCACGGGGAGAGCATGCAAACTCCACACAGGAAGGCTGGGGCCGGATTCAAACCCACGATCTCTGCACTGTGAGGCGGACATGCGAACCAGTCGACCACCATTCTTGAAAAAATATGCACAAATAATAAAACTATTTGAAAAACAAAAATGTCAACGAGAAAGTCAACAGATGTCTATTACTTTTGAACATCCCTATTTACAGCTCATTAGCCCTTACGTGAATGTAAACTGTTGCTATGGCAACAAACGACACACGACAACAATAGTTATTTACGATAACACCTATTTATTGATTTTGCCCCGCTGCCACATCAACAAGGATAATGGTATGCGATTTACGACAATAGCGTTACTTCCGCTGAAATGTCCCAACATATCGCCAACGAGCGCCGGTATTAGCCGGACCCTGCTGGTTGCTGCCACAGACCGCTGGTGTTTTTCTCCTCTCATCTGCGACTCGACGGCTTTGACACCCATTGTCCCGAATGAAAACGTCTTTTTGAAGACTTCGCACCAGGCAGTGTTGATATTTTCACCATCGGACAACCACCTCTTAAATAAACAATCTTCCATCCATTTACCTTGGAGCTAGCGACTGCCTCTGGCTACCATGTATCTGATCTCCGTTTGCTTTGGCTGTCGGCGCTGACGCCCAAACCGAGTCCCTGCAAACTTTGCAAATAACTGGTTTCGGCTTTCTCCTCCGAGGAAAAGCCAAAGCAATTATTTTCGGGACCAACTCTGCTTCGTGGTGACTTTCCGCTATAGCTTCCAACTATCCAAACAAACAGGGAGGCATGGAGTGTCACTGTGCATGCTGTGAATGGTTGGTCGGGTCTACGCGTCAGCGGCTTTGCGCCGCCATAGAGCTAAACTGTATAGAATGTGCCATGTAGACAATCAAACAATCTTCCGGCTTTATGAGATCGTGAACACGTTGAATCGCTTAACAATCTAATATATTGCCCACCCCTACCTCTTCGATTGAAACAGTAAAGTTTAATAAACTCGGGTCTGTGTGAAAGCCACATGTATAAGCTCTCAACTTCTTCTGGAATTGTGTTTCTGTCTGCTACAGGGGCTGAAATATTAATTATTTTGTTGGGGTTGAATTTCTGGGAAAACTTCAGGTTTTCAAGGTTAATTCCAAACACGACCCGACCTTAGGTTTTGGGGAGCTGTTGAGCCAGGCGCTTTAGTCCTTATTGGGTTAACACAATTCCAAGGTCATTTCCTTTACGTTTTGAAATTTGCTAAACGATGTATACAACAGAGGACCATATTTTTAGATCATTTACATCATACATGTCCAAAGTCCGGTCAAATTTTATCCGGCCTGCAGCCTCTGTCATTAAATTAATAACATCTGGCCCATAAGCTTGTTGACAAGCGTATAAAATACTCTAAATGTAATTTCACATTTACACACAAGAGGGCAGCAGCAAACTGTCCATCTCCATTACCGTTTGACCCTCTCCGCACAGCTTCTAAAATGGCGACAATGAATAAATAAATGAAAGTTCACAGCGAGGGCGGACAATTTAAGGAACGGTGGAAATTCGCCCATTTTTTTTCCACTGAAATATGCAACAAATGTGTCTGCCTCATTTGCAAGGATTACTTATTTCCCTATTTTTAAATCTAAAAGTTCAGTGACCATTTTTTTCAACATTATGCCATGTTTCAAATTAACCCTGGCCTGTACTGGTGAATGTTATATGCAGAGCTGAGCAGTCCGTCCCTGGGCCGGACCGGTCGGATCCTCCGGCCCGGCCGGATGCCCATTTTTGGGGCAGATGAGTCGGGGGTGACAAATAAAAAAATAGCTGGACTAAGCATGTCCGGAAGTGGATTTTAGTCCGGCCCACTAATCGGCCCTCATTCGTGTGACGTGCCAAATTTCATATCAGCCTACCCGGTGAAATGGTTCTTTTTAGGCTTCTTTCACAACAAATTGTGTCCGGTAGGAAAATCAAGCTGCGCGCAGTACTCAAGTATGACACTGGCACATCATGCACTTCCCTACTTCCGGAAATACGCCATAGCAAACCTGCTGTGTAGTGGTTTGCTGGCATGCTTTTATTTTGAAGGCAGGGAAGTGTGAAGGAGGGGAGTGTGGAAAATAGGTAACTTATTGCTTGCAGACTTGTCCTCTGTTGGACAAATAAATTATACAATACGACAAAAACCAACCCCATGTCTCGCAATGGAAGTAATTACACGCAGCTGGGTTGTTGTGTCTTTCACAACTTAATAACTTGGAGAAGTCTCAGAGCTCAGCTTCTTTTTATTGCGTAAACGGCATTCATTCACAGTAGAGTTGAATCACTGATAACACTTGAAATTATATCACTGAGCGTATGTCGCTGTGCACTGAGGAAATCACAGTGAGAATAACTACGCCTGGAAAAGTAGGTCCATACACTACATGGGTAAGTACGTGAATAAGTGGCGCGTTTGAAGCGTTTCCGCAGCGGGTTTGAATGCTAAATTAGCCAGCTAATTGTCCTTAAATAAACCTCTTCCGTTAGCATCTTTCCCGCGGGGGCATCGTGCACGTTTTTTTTGGGTGGTGGGGGGTGGGGGTCGGAGGTGGGGGACGACAATGTTTACGAATATGGCCGGGAGGGCGCGGCCGGAAGGGTACCCAGGTCAAGGGTGGAGGGTCGTGGCCGGACGGGCAAAAAAGGGTCAAGTACCCAGCTCTGGTTATATGTTTTACATATTTCCCTCTTATTGAATTAAAAAGTTACGAGAACATTTAATTGCCAGTTGTTATTCATGTTTGAAATGTAATTTGCACTGGTGAATACTGTTACTTATTTCTCTGTTTTTAGATCAAAAAGTTCAGTGAAAATTCATTTGCCAGTGATATGTCATGTTTCAAATGGACCGGAAGACCTGTTTAAGAATCTTGAAATATCATTAATAAAAGTCGAAACGAAAGGCAGACTAATTTGCTAAAATATACTTGGATTTATTGGTGTTCCATGTAAAAAAGAATGTCACGCTATATGGGTATGCCGCCCACATTTTCACCTCACCAAATCTGGCCCTCTTTGCAAAAAGTTTGGACACCCCTGATTTACATGCATTCCGGTGCCTCTCCCTCTGTGGCTATTTACATTAGGTAATACCCAGAGCTGGGCACTTGACCCCTTTTTGCCCGTCCGGCCACGACCTTCCACCCTTGACCTGGGTACCCTTCCGGCCGCGAACCCCCGGCCATATTCATAAACATTGTCGGCCCCCACCCCATTCAGGCCCAGGGACGGACTGCCAAGCTCTGGTAATACCAATAAAATAACCAATCTGGAATGTCAATTCCAGTCACACACAGTGGGTGTGTGGCTTAGCTCCTTATGACTGAAGCTGGCCAGCTAGCAACGTTTGAGGCAAACTTCACACGTAATAAACATCGCCAAACTTTACGTAGCAAGTCAGTAGCATACCTAGCAGTTTTCAACACCACTTATACTTATCTGCAAATGGGAGCGGTTCCTTTCGCTCATGATATCTCGTGTTCGCAGTGTAAAGTGCACACCAACAGTTGAATATTGTTTTCATGCACCCGACACACACCTGCAAATGGAAAAGAAAAAGTTAAAACTGCAAACAAACGCATTTCGAGGCATGTCGTTGTACAATAACTACAATGACATACATCATCCAGCCCACCCTACTGGGATCCAGCCCACCCTACTGGGAGACAAGCTGGAGCGGGTGGGGGTGGCGCACCACCTCACCACATGGATCCAGGACTACCTCACAAACCGGCCACAGTATGTGAGGACACAGGACTGTGTGTCTGACGTGCTCCTCTGCAGCACGGGGGCCCCACAGGGAACTGTCTTGGCTCCCTTCCTGTTCACCCTCTACACCTCGGACTTCAACTACAACACCCCTACCTGTCACCTGCAGAAGTTCTCTGACGACTCTGCGATTGTCGGCCTCATCACAGGCGGAGATGATCGGGAGTACAGAGAACTTACTCAGGGTTTTGTGGACTGGTGCCAGCAGAACCGCCTCCTGATCAATGCGGGGAAATCCAAAGAAATGGTGGTGGATTTCGGTAGGCGCCAGCACTCTTCACCTGCACCAGTGAATATCCGGGGAACAGATGTTGAGAGAGTCTCAACTTACAAGTACCTGGGTGTTCATCTGAACAATAAACTGGACTGGTGCGACAACACAGACGCCCTCTATAGGAAGAGTCAGAGCAGACTCTTCCTACTCAGGAGACTGAGGTCTTTTGGGGTTCAGGGGACACTCCTCAGGAACTTTTATGACTCGGTGGTTGCATCGGTCATCTTCCAGGGAGTGGTCACCTGGGCAGGCGGCGTCTCGGCCCGGGACAAGAAGCGGCTGGACAAACTGGTCAAGAGGGCCGGCTCTGTCCTGGGCTGCTCCCTGGACTCTGTGGACTCGGTGGGGGACAGGAGGGTGTTGGCCAAGCTGTCATCAATGCTGGGCAACCCGGACCACCCCCTCCAGGGCACCCTAACAGCACTCCACAGCACCTTCAGTGACAGACTGTTACACCCTCGCTGTGCAAAGGAGAGATTCCGCCGTTCCTTCTTGCCTGCTGCTGTCAGACTCTTTAACAAGAACATTGTGTAGTATCTACAAACTGGCGGTCATTAGTGCAATTGTGCAGTCCTGCACCTGAGCTCATATCGTGCAATACCCAATATTCCCCACTACTGTAATACCGTGCAATACTCAACATTCCCCACTACTGTTAGTCTAGTTTTATTTTTATCCAATGCTGTTCCTTACATTTCACTACAGCACTGCAGCACTGTCACTTAAGAGTATCTTTTCCTCTGTACTATGTACAGGCCGAAATGAGTGTTCCTCATATTTTTTATGTAGATGTAGGTTGGTGTGTATACACATGTGTATATACACATGTTACTGCGTATATCTACATAGGTTTGATTCTAAATGTTTGCTGTCAATGTTATACATTAATGGCCACATTATGCCGCCGCCCCTGTGTGACCTATATCTTTGCTACTGTAACAATGAAAATTTCCCCACTGTGGGATCAATAAAGGCATTCTTATCTTATCTTATCTTATCATGCATGCTGGACCTCGAGCGTAGCTGCCAGCTCGGTTTGCCGGACCCAGAAGCTACGTGTGGTCTGAATGTGTAGCTACAGAGCCACACAAGTCTCCAATCATGCATTTGAAAATCGCTGCACACATTTGTGAATCGTGCACGGCAGGACTGTTCCAAAAGTCACATGTCAGAAGACAGGCCAATCAAGAGGCCCAGTGGTTACAGATTACCCACATACAGATCTCTGTACGCATTTAACCATGTGCTTGCACATACAAATCAATGTACCGTATTTTCCGGACTATATGTCTCGGGTTTTTTTCATAGTTTGGCCGGGGGTGCGACTTATACTCTGGAGGGACTTATGTGTGAAATTATTAACACAGTATTACTGTCATGGCGTGTTAGTGCTGACTTATTTTTATGATGTTTTGTCTCCCTCTGCAGGTGCTTTAGCGTAAGTGACTCCCCAATATTTCTAACGTGACAGATTTAATCACGACACCTCCAGTTCATAGTTCACGTAGTATGCTAAGCAACATGTTAGCTTGACGCAAGCTGTAAAATGGCAGTAAACACGTCAATTACGCTAAACCGCCTGCAGAGGGAGACAAAACATCATAAATACAAGTCAGCCCTAACAAGCCATGACAATTACCTCTATATCATTTCACATGTTATTGTAACCCACATAAAGAAACATAAGATGAATCCTAAAAGCTGTTAAAATGCATTAATAATTTATACGGTTAAAATCGAATGTTTTGTTAAATGTTTTGTTTTAACCTTTATATGCTTCCCCTCGGGGATGTCATCAGGGGACACGGCATCAGCTTTCACAGCTATGCTGATGACACGCAGCTGTATATTGCCGTGTCTCCTGATGACACAGGACCCATTGATACCCTTTTAAATTGCATTTTAGATATCAAGTCATGGATGGCAGATAATTTCCTACAGCTCAATCAGGACAAGACTGAGTTTTTAGTTATCGGTCCCGAAGGTCGGAGAGAGAAGCTTTTGCCAAAACTACACATTTTTAATCCCTCACATTGTGTGAAGAACCTTGGCGTCATTTTTGACTCTGAGCTCAGTTTTATTCCTCATATTAAAAATGTAACCAAGATTGGTTTTTATCACCTTAAGAATATCGCCAGAGTCCGCCCGTTTCTCTCTCAGGCTAATACGGAAGTGCTGATGCATGCCTTTATTTCCTGTCGTTTAGATTACTGTAATGCCCTGCTCTCTGGCCTCCCGAAAAAGAGCATTTCACCACTGCAACTACTGCAGAATTCAGCCGCTCGGGTGCTGACGAGAACCAGAGGGCGGGAGCACATTACGCCAGTTTTGAAATTGCTGCATTGGCTCCCTGTGTGTTTCAGGATCGATTTTAAAGTACTTTTATTAGTTTATAAATGTGTTAATGGTCTTGGGCTATCTTATTTATCTGATTTGCTTTTATCATACCAGCCCTCGCGGATCCTGAGGTCCTCTGGCGCCGGCCTTTTATTTATTCCAAGGGTGAGGACCAAAATGCATGGCGAGGCTGCATTCAGCCGTTTTGGTCCTCACCTTTGGAATAGCCTGCCAGAGGACGTCAGGTCTGCAGAGACTGTTGATATTTTTAAGAGGAAGCTCAAGACACACCTTTTTGGTTTGGCTTTCAACAACTTTTAAATGATTTATCTTTTCTTTTGATTGAAGATAATTCTATGTTTTGTTTTGAATGTTTTAAAGCACTTTGACTTGCATTTTGATGTATGAAAAGTGCTATATAAATAAAATGTGATTGATTGATTGATTGATAAATAAGTAATTAAAGTAGTATGATAAAAAGACAATTTGACTGTTAAGGCCTTGCTAGTTGAGGAAGCTATCTTATCCAAACAGCTAAACATTCACAAACAAACTCCACAGACTCCAGGTGTGCAGCGAAGTTGCCTGTTCATATTGTGAAACTGCACAAGAAACAGAAAATACCATCAAAATATGCATTACATACAAATGTATTTTCATAGACATGAACAAGATGAGCCTATGCTAACGATTAGCGATCGCGATTATCATTAGCGATAGCGATTAGTATGCTCAGTCAACAACCCACAATCATCCACACTTCAGCTCGAATATAAATGTTGCATGCTCATTACACACAATTATCTAAGTTACTTACAGACGATGGTTGAACAAGAATGAATCACAAACAGGCAGACATGCTAACGATTAGCGATCGCGTTTAGCATTAGCGATAGCAATTAGTATGTTCAGTCAACAACCCACAGTCATCCAAAATTCAGCTCGTATATAAATGTTGCATGCTCATTACACACAATTGTCTAAGTTACTTACAGACGATGGTGGAACAACAATGAACCACAAACAGGCAATTGCTGTGCGTCTGGCTATGGTGCATCATGCAGCCACACATTAAGGAGTGGAGCGTGGAGGAGACGAAGAGATAATTATGACCGAATACATTAATACTTTTGGAGACTTGGAAACATTTTATATGGTCGGGGATAAATAAAAGACTTATTTAATTGATCTACAACCGTTTTGGTGAGTTTAAAGTTACCTTACCAAAACTCTCTTGTATGCTACATGTGTGAATGTTAGCTGAACGTTACCATCGTAGCTCGGTGGGAATGATGTGTACTAAGCCCACAATTTCCTCCAAAAATATGTTTTTTTCTTCTTTATTATGCATTTTATGGCTGGTACAGGCGGCACGGTGGGCGACTGGTTAGCACGTCCGCCTCACAGTTCAGAGGTCGTGGGTTCGATCCCGGCTCCGGCCCCCGTGTGGAGTTTGCATGTTCTCCCCGTGCCTGCGTGGGTTTCCTCCGGGTACACCGGTTTCCTCCCACATTCCAAAAAACATGCATGGTAAGTTGATTGGACTATCTAAATTGCCCCTAGGTGTGATTGTGAGTGCGGATGTTTGTCTCTGTGTGCCCTGCGATTGGCGGGCAACCAATTCAGGGTGCGCCCCGCCTACTGCCCAAAGACAGCTGGGATAGGCTCCAGCATGCCCGCGACCCTTGTGAGGATAAGCGGTATGGATAATGAATGAATGAATGAATGAATGAATGGTACACTGGAGCGATTTATAATCCGGAAAATATGGTACACATTTGTAATCTACAATCTACATTTGTAGATTCTTGTTACGCATTTGTAGATTCTCATTATGCATTTGTGACTTCAGTTACGCGTCTGTAGATTCTCCTCATGCATTTGTGACTTCAGTTACATATTTGTAGATTCTCAATACGCATTTGTGACTGTGGTTACGGATACAGATTCTTTATTCATATTTGTGAATTGTTGATGTACATCCATGCAAATGGTATGTAACAAGTAAGGTAATTTTTTTTTTTTATACAACAAAATATATCAGACATACATATCGTGCTTGACAATGAAGCTAACATTAGTGCATTAATGATAATATTATGCCATTTGTTAGCTAGCGCCTCTCCATCAGGTTTGATTGTGGGAATTGCACTTTGTTACTGGCCAAGTTTCATCAGGCAGTCCTCTGAGAAATGCCGGTAACAGACACACAGCTGCTGGATGGTCTGTCGCTGGGGAGGTCGGCGCCTTGGCTGCGGAGGCCACTCATAGCGCCTCTTTCCTGGAGACGCTTGTCAGGTGTCCCGCTGGCTTCCTGGAGAAAGTGGGCATGTGCTTAGTCCGCAGGGGTGGTACAGGGGTGGCTCACTCAATCGTATACGTATGGGCGTAAGGTTCAGGACTGAATCATTTTCATGGATGGGGCTGAGCTGGTGCTTAGAGAGCAGTAATGCTCAGAGATGGATGAATGGAGGAAAACACCACTTTGGGGGTGTTTTTGATGAGGAATTAGCATTTTAGCATGTCTTAAAAGCTTAAAAATGTGGATTTCGCATGCTATAGTCCCTTAAATCCTTAAATATCTTTAAAAAAGCCTCTCCAACTGTATTTTGGTAATTTAACGAATTATACTCCATCCACCTTCTATATATCTTATTTATTCAGCTCTAACAGAATATTTGTATGGTTGTGCTCCATTTATTTGAAAATAACTATGTCTATGGGTGAAAAACTATGTCATTATTGTGTCAGTGTCATTGTCATATGTAGGCCTATGGTGCTGTCAAAAGTGTTTACCAGAGCCGGGCTATCCGCCAAAATGAAAACAAAAGATGGGAACCTTAAAAAAATAGATGGACTGAGCATAGTCGGAAGCCCATTTTTTCCGTCCGATGTAATTGTCTGTCGTCTATTTTTGTGGCGAGGCTTCAATGGCTGCGGTGAGGTTTCCGTTTCCCATTGGCCGCGGCTGAGGCTATTTGACAGCTTCTGGGTCCTAAAAGGCGATGCATTTAGTCCGGCCACGGTGAAGTTACTTGAAGTTGGTAGACGGAAACGCTACCGGAAGACCGTTTAAAATGCTAGGTGGACCGGCCTATAGGCGATTACTATTTGGTCCGGCCTGACAAAAAGGCGGATTGTCGGACAGTAGAAGGTTACCCCGGCTGCAGGCGGAAGGCAATAAATGGACCAGGAAATTTTAGTAAAATGCCCAGCTCTGGTATTCACGTTCCTTACCGAAGTAGAACTATATATATTGGGATTTAAAAAGACTTTAGTAGAAGTTGAAGTATTAACTACAAATTTTTCCTTATGTATTTATATTACATTTATAATGTAATTTGAACGCTTACACACACAAAAAAAATCTGATTTAAAAAAAAAAAGACGGCAGTTTACAGTCCTACGTAAAGATGAAAGTGCCCTGATTTTCAGACGCTTTGTGTAGAGTTTCAGGAGCAGAAGTCCCATTAACCAGATAAAATAAATATTCAGGCAGTTATTTTGCCAATATTTATTTTCATCGTTCAGTGAAATAGTGCTCTTTTTTCCATTGTATTTTTAAATTCAGGTCAACATGTCTAAATGCGCCGAAAGCCCAAAGCATGACGGCTCTTTGTTTGTTGGATGGATAATTTAAGTTCAGCTTTTTAATTCATTTGAAAGAGAACTTTTTTTTTGTAAGAGTAGCTGATGGAGATTACCTTCCAGAACAATCGTATATATACAGCTTAAAAAAATAATTGTAATTAATTGCTCAAACCTTCTTCGAGTGAGGATGCAAACTCTCTTCCAAATCAACTCTCTGTTGTTACTTAGTATTTTTGTTGATAAACACTTTTTCCTCTACAACTTTCGTGTCATGTCTGCGTATGGGTCCAAATCCCGCTCCTCACGTGACAGAACGTACTAACCTGTCATGGACCCAGCAGACTCAGACACAATCCCTCAAGCCGAAGACATCACCACCTGCTCCTAACCATCCTTCCACCTCCAATTAGAGAGTGATTGTCTCACCGGCTGCTGCTTTGCCTTTTCACTGGGACCCTCTCGTGTCGCTCCTCCACGATGGTTCGCTCAGGCCGTCGCAAGATCCCGGTCTGCATCCAACCACTCTCAGCCTGCCGACCACCCCCACATCCTTCGTGTAAGCTCTGTCTTTTCTTCCACGTCTCTCTCATCTTTGCCATCTACTTGTCCTAGTTTTGCACATTCCTCTTCTAGTTTGACACCCGATGTTTTGTTTTTAGACTCAGATTTTTCTGACTGTGAAGATGGCCATGATTTTGTTTTTCTCCTTTCTGATTCTGACATTGATTTTGGGCTTACTGGTTTTTCAAGCCCTTGTCAGTTTGTGTCACGTTTTTCTGATGATGATCCCTTAGTGTCCACTCCAGAACCCTTCCCATCAGACCCTGGCATGGGCACCGGGTTGGCTATTTACACAGGACTCCTGCAGGGTGGCCAACGAAGGCGCCCGAGTAGAGGTTCTGGTTCCCCCCGTAAATCTGCTTATTCCAAGTCCCGTCACTCCGAACCTGGACCCTTAGTGTCCACCGCTGAAACCTTCCCTCCAGACCCTTCTATTGGTGCCCAGTTGGCCATTTACACGGACCTCCACGGAGTCGCCAACGTCGGCACTCGAGTAGAGATTCTGGTTCTCCCATAATCCAAGTCATATCGTTATGAACATATACCCAAGCCATTACACTCCTTCCCTGCACCTCGTTCTCTGTGTACTTCTTCACCTAGTCCTGTTCATCCCGTTTCTTCCTCACGATCTGTACTCCAAACTCCTCATGTCTCGTGTGCGTCCTAACCTCTATGGTGGCAGGCTGATGAGGCAGGGCACCTTCCCGGCGCCTCAGCAAATGATGGCCCCCGTCCCAGTGCCTCGGCAGTGCCAGGCGACCTTCCCGGCACCTTGGCAACTACAGGCTTCCATGCCGGCTTCTCTGCAGTGCCAGGCCCCCTCCCCGGCGCCTCAGCAAATGCAGGCACCTGTCCAGATGCCTTGGCAGTACCAGGCCCCCTTTCCCAACAGCTCAGCAACTACAGGCTCCCATGCCAGCTCCTCTGCAGTGGCAGGCCCCCTTCCCGGCGCCTCAGCAAATGCAGGCCCCGGTCCTGGCTCCTCAGCACCATCAGGCTTTGCCCCGTGGGGCAAGCTCTGCGACTTCACTCTGATTCTGCTACAGCGACGCAAGCTTTGCGACCTCCCTCCGATCCTGCTACAGCGGTGCAAGGTATTATTGAGTCTAAGAGCTGCCCTCTGACTCTGCTCCGCCGGCGCAACCTCTGCAGCTGCCTTTGGATTCTGCTACGCCAGCGCAAGCTTTGCGACCTCCTTTCGATTCTGCTACAGCGGCACAAGGCCTTTGGCTGCCCTCTGACTCTGCTCCGGCGGCACAATTTCTTCCATTCTATGGCGGCGCAAGCTCTGCAGACTCTTTCCGATTCTGCTATGGCGGTGCAAGGCCTAAGGCTGCCTTCGACCCATGTGTGGCCCTCTGGTCGGCCACCTGATTGGCCCCATCAAGAACCTCTCGTCTGGTCTTCGGGACATCCACTGGATTGGCCACGCCAAGTTTTTCTCGTCTGGCCTCCAGGTCACCCACCAAACTGTCATGCCAAGACCTTCTCACCAAGCCTCCTGGATGCCCACCGGACTGGCCCCGCCAAGAACCTCTTTTTTGGCCTCCGGGTCGCCCACCTGACGGGCCCCATCAAGAATATCTTGTCTGGCCTTCGGGACGGCCACTGGATTGGCCCCGCCAAGACCCTCTCGTCTGGCCTCCAGGTCGCCCACCAGGCGGGTCCTACCAAGACCCTCTCGTCTGGCCTCCTGGATGCCGACCGGACTGGTTCCGCCAGCAACATCTTGTCTGGCCTTCTCCGATCTGTTCTTGATTTTGGTTTTGATTTAGAATTTAGTTTCAGTTTTCATCTTGACTCTTTTGTACGTGTCTGTTTGGTTAGTTTATTGTGTCCATCTGTGCTCGGTTACCAGATCCCTTGAAGTACTCAATCAACTCCCTCTAACACTTTGTATCTTATCCAGGCGTTCCTCGTCTCAACAGTTTGTATTTAGTTCCTTGCTTTCCTTCAGTCTTTGTTAGTTTATTGTTTCTGTTGCGTTTGTCTTTGCTGTCTTAGTCCAAGTCGCAAGCAGGTAATGTTCACCTGGGCTCGTTTACCACGATCCCTTGTGTTACCTCCCTCTGTACACTGTGTCCCTTGTTCAGTGTTGCTCGTTGTGTTGCTCATTGTCTTGTCTGTATTTGGTTTGTTTTCTTTCGGTCTTTGTTGGTTCATTGTCTTTGTCAGGTCTAACTGCTGTTTGTTTTCTGTTTTGATCCAAGTACAGTTGGTTTCCTCGTGTTTGTTTGGTTACTTTAATTCTACTTGTTTTATACTTAAGTTTATTTGGTGTGTTTTTTTTTTTTTTTGACCTTGTTTCTTTTGTTGTTTTATATTCTGGGAACCAGGTGGTGCCCCATGAGGGCACTGTTATGACTGGTTGTTACATGATGTATCAGTTGCTCTGCACTTGCTATGGTCCTTTTTTTGTCCTTTATGATATCATATAGGCCTGAAGTCTTACAGTTTAAAAGTTTGAGTTACACAGTGACACGTTGTCAGTATGTCAAACCTTCTTCGAGTGAGGATACAAACTCTCTTCCAATCCAGCTCTCTGTTGTTACTTTGTATTTTCGTTGATAAAGACTTTTTACTCTCCAATGTTCGTGTCATGTCTGCGTATGGGTCCAAATCCCAATCTCAATCTCCAAAATATTTTTTCTGTAAATTGTTGTTGGAATGGAAAGATAAAAGACACAAGACAAATATTCATACTGTTCATTGCAATGTATTTTTTCTTATAACAAAAAAAACCTCATGAGATGAAAATGAAAATGTTTAAATTAAAATTACTAACATTCTTTCTGTAGTAGACAGAATTTTTATTCACTACAAAACTATGCTGATACTCCAAATGGTTCAACTACAGCTTCAAATTTACTTTGGGTGCACTTTTTGAGGCGTTCAGGTAAAAATGCCAGGTGGAATAGCATCTTAAAGCTGCCTTACTCTTTCGAAATGGTTTTGTATAATCCCGTGGGCGACGGGTCCGCTCTGCTGCTCACTGCACTTCTGAGTGGGATTATGCATTGGCGGTCATTCTGTGCATGTGTTAAATGCTTAAATGCGTCAAATATTTTAACGTGATCAATTACAAAATGTAATTACTGCCCGATAACACAATAAATTTGACAGATATATATATATATTTATAGAGAGAGAGAGAGAGAGAGAGAGAGAGAGAGAGAGAGAGAGAGAGAGAGAGAGAGAGAGAGAGAGAGAGAGAGAGAGAGACAGAGAGTGAGAGAGCGAGAGAGAGAGAGAGAGAGAGAGAGAGAGAGAGAAAAAAGCTAACATCTTCATTTCAGATGTCAAAAAATTTTTGCAGTCCCCAGTGTTTCCTATCCCGTGGAAACCGGGTCAGAATGTCTCTTTGAGTGTCAAAGGTTGCCGATCCCTGGTATAGACTTTTTCTTTAAGCCAAACCTCATTGTTACCTTAGACTCAATAACACTGTACATCCATTTCAGACACACAGGAGACACTCTGATTTGAATTATGTTCAACAACACATTTATTTTACCAACCAAGTATGTTAGAAGTACACACACATCCATTTTAATAAAATAGCATCCCACCGCTGCAAATAATACACACATGCACGCACTCACACACAAGGCATCCTCTTCCAGAACAAGCCTGTCCCTTCAATGTTGAACACTTGTTCTGGAAAGTGATCTCCATCAGCTATTAATTTGGGGAATGTCTCATCAACATAAACCTTCGCTGCATCTTTATCAGCAGATGGAGTTTCCCCATGTAGCAAACACTCTTAATAACGAAGCTTTTTTGAATCTTAGCGAACCAACCCTTGCTGTCAGAGAAGGACATTGTGTTAATTCTGGTGGGTGTATCACTTGATGTTCCTGGCTGCGGTTCGCCACCTCTGTCCCCTTTTCCTCCTTCTTTTTGCTTTTCTTGGGGCACTGCTGCAGCCAGCGTCATAGAAAATTGATCGTCCTGATGGTGTTGGTATCAAGTGTAATATTTTTTCAGCAAGCAACTTGGTCAAGGACTTGTCCGTTTTTACAACCAGTTTGTTCATTGGTTGAATGACGCATTTTGAGGTTTTTATAAATGTCACTGCTGCAGTCTTTCTTATGGTGGCTGCCTTCTTTTTTATGTACCGAACAGTTGACTCATTGAGGCTGAGGTAGCGTCCAACAGATTTGAAACTTCCCCCACCATTCAACATGTCGAGAAGTCTCACCTTTTCTTGAATAGTCAATATCTTTCTCGAGTTCTGGGGTTGGGCGCTACATTCTGCTGGAGAAGATGGAGGCCATTTGGGAGGCATATCCGAGGGGCACAAAGGCAAAAACTAAGACCACAACGAAAAATGTAAGCATTAACGGTGTACCAAATCCTCCACCTATGTGACCGGTGGGCTGCTGAGAAAATGGAAGATGGTTTCATAGCCACAGCTATACAGTAGAGATGAGCCAATCAGCATGAGGAACACAACCCTTTATTTGCCAATAGTAAGCCGAGTATGGATTTTATTAGCCAATAGAATGGTATTATGTATTACGTATAGTATTGGTAAACATCTTTGCATCGTTGTTTGCGTTGTGGAGCCCCAAGAATTGTTTTTTTTTTTAATGGCAGTGCTGTACTGTATACTGTAGATAGATACAGTACACATATACCATTTTTATGAAAAAATATTTCAACAATACATTTAACTTTCCAGGTGGCACGGTGAATGACTGGTTAGTACATCTGCCTCACAGTGCAGAGGCCAAGGGTTAAAATCCGGGCTACAGCCATCGTGTGTGGAGTTTGCATTTTCTCCCTATGTCTGCATTGGGTTTCTCCAGGTTCTCCGGTTTCTTCCCACATCCCAAAAACATGCAAGGTAGGTTAATTGAACACTCTAAATTGTCCCTCAGTGTGATTGTGAGTGTGAATGGTTGTTTGTCTGTGTGTGCCCTGCAATTGGCTGGCAACCAGTTCAGAGTGTACCCCGCCTCCTGCCCAAAGACAGCTGGGATAGGCTCCACAGCACACCCGTGACCTTTGTGAGGATGAGCGGTTTGGATAATGGATGGATGGATATATCTTTCTTTCTTTTTTTTTTAATTTGTTGTCCAACACTGCAACACTTAGCAACAACAATATAGCATAAAACAGTTTCTATAAGTCTGTCAGGTGATTTTCTAGCTCTCATAGACCTTAGAAGTTCAATCATTTGAGAAGTTGCCTGAGGTTTTCACAATGTAAGATCTAGATCCAACCTCGCTGAGGACAGTTGCTTTTCTGTCCCGGCAATTGGGACCCTCAATCCTTCCAGTGTCGTTTTCACAGAGGTTCTCAATATTTTATAGCTCTGTCAAAGACCATTTTTTGTTTGAGTTTGAGTGTCATTTTGTTGTCAATTCAGATGTTGTTGTCAAGTCCTTGTGGTAGTTGTGGAAGCGGAGTGTGAAACTTATGACACATGAGTAGCTCAGAAGGTGATACGCCACACTCCAGAGGTGTAACTCTAATTTAGTCAAGTAAGATAAGGGTTGGTCCTACCATCTTTGGTTTTCCTCAGCAGTGTCAATGATTTGCACTTCCTTCTCTGCTCCCCATTTGCCTTTGGGTACAAACAACCTCAAGTAATGTGCTTGAATCCATATTGCTTTGCAAACTTTTTAAACTCTCCACAGTCATAGTGGGGGCTGTTGTCACTCACTACACACTGTGTGATTCCGCGTTTGACAAAGAACCACCACCACACAATAATGAACTGCGCGGTGGTGCTAGAGAGTTGGGCAATCTCAGTATAGTTCGAGTAATAGTCTATAACAAGAAGATAGTCTTTTCCATGCATACCAAACAAATCGGTGCCTGACCTTTTTCCAGGGAATTGGGGGTAGGTCGCCTACCAGCTTTGACTGGGCTGTTTTGATGTTTTTGAATCATTTCCTCCTCTCTTCTCTTACATTTCTACACTCCCAAGTGTCCTTCGTGACGTTGAAGCATGTCTTTGCAAAGTTTGTGGAATAACAATCCTGTCCTTCATCAGCAGGATGCCGTTTGACATGCACAACTGCTCCCATTGAGAAAAACTGACGGCAGACTAAACAGTCATTGTTTATACATTGTGACACTTTGTTTATTACTTTAACAATTTGTTGCAAATAGCATCTGCTGCAGGCAGTGAGGTCATGACCATGTTGATATGTTGATGTGAGCCTCAGCCTCCTCTGCTGTGATGCATTCAGAGACGTCACTATTAGGGACCGGTGCTCGTGAAAGCGTGTCAACAAGCAATATGTATTTTCCAGGCATGTATATTAGCTCAAAAACATAGCGCTGTAATGTCATCATCATACGTTGGATTCTAGGCAACATTTCATTGAGATTCTTTTCCCTCATTGAAATTAGTGGCTTATGATCTCTGCTGTGAATGTAGGCAGTCTATTAACGTACTGTATGTGTGCAACCCAGTGGCTCCATTTCAATTGAGCATAACGTTTTTCAGCCTCTGTTATTGATCTTGATGCATAAGATACAGGTTGCCATGTTTGTGTAGTCAATTGCAGCAGTATGTCAAGTAGCCCATCTTTTGATGCATCAGTGGAACCTTTGGTTGGTTTTGATGGATCAAAGTACATAAGCACCTGTCACAGTTCTCTTTAGTTCTTTCCAAAGTTTTTCATGTTTTGCTGTCCACTCAAATGCTACGCTATGATGCAGCAGTTTCCTTAGACACTTTGTCTTTGAGGAGAGGTTAGGAATGAACTTACTCAGGGAATTTAACACCCCCGTTGCTCACACAAGTCCTTTTTTTTCAGTTGGGGCCAGCATGTCCAGTATGGCTTGTACTTTGGTTTTGTCTGGCACCATTCCATTTACTGTGAGTTCAGCCAAGAACATCATTTGCCTAACAACATCGGAGGGACACAAAAATTTAACAGAATCTAATGCCCGGACAAGGCTTCCAAATGTGTAGGGCACAGACTGCACTTCACAATCGGCACAAGGGATTTATTTTAAATAACATATCTTAGTAATATACACTACTTTTACTAGCACAAAAATAGAAACCATGCTAAATATTATTACTGTGACTCAAGTTAAATTTCTTGTGTAGTCTATAATATGAAGTCAAATTTTTTGTGTTCATTTTTGTTTCAAGTTGCTTCAAATGCAATTTGCAAACATATTATTGGTCATTATACTGTAATACAGTTTATATATGGCCTACTGTAATTTAGAAGTATTGTATAGATTATGTACTAGTATGTAACAGTCAACATTTAAATTAGTTTGACCCAATCAGCATATTAAATTTATAATTTATCAGAAGCAAATTACTTTACCTTTGTTTACTATGTGTAAATATTACTTGAAAAACAAAACAAAAAAAGGCTCCAGACAAAGGTCTAAATGTATAGATGAATAGTACGTCTGTTACTCGATCAAAATTGGCATTTTACTCCAAGCAGTTTGCTAGTTTGGCAATTTATAAGTGCATAGAAAGTTAACTCATTTGTTTATACAGGAAACCAAAATTTAATTTATACATTTGCATTTAAAAAAAATAATAATAATAATTTAATAAATTTTGTTGGAGGGCGGCACGGTGATCGACTAGTTAGCACGTCCGCCTCACAGTTCAAAGGTTGTGGGTTCGACTCCGGCTCCGGCCTCCCTGTGTGTAGTTTGCATGTTCTCCCCGTGCTTGCGTGGGTTTTCTCCGGGTACCTCCCACATTCCAAAAACATGCTTGGTAGGTTGGACACTCTAAATTGCCCCTAGGTGAGATTGTGAGTGCGGATGTTTGTTTGTCTCTGTGTGCCCTGCGATTGGCTGGCAACCAATTCAGGGTGTCCCCCGCCTACTGCCCGAAGACTGCTGGGATAGGCTCCAGCACTCCCCGCGACCCTTGTAAGGACAAGCGGTATAGATAATGGATGGATGGATGGATGTTGTTGGGTCCAAAATGAACTTAAATTATTATAGCGTTTCAAAGAATTTTTGTCTTAATATTTTTTACATGTTTAAACCTGTTCTTGTTTTGTAGCAAAAACATAATCGTTTGAATAATCGTGATTTCAATTATTACCAAAATAATCGTGATTAATATTTTTTTCATAATCGAGCAGTCCTAGACATTGACTGGCAGAGGTGCAATCCATGGCATTTATCTTCTTTTACTGCATTTACAGCACATTCTCTCTCACCTTTCTTTTACAGATAGTTTTCCTCACACCACACGAGGTTGGTGAAAAATGTATCACTTCAATTATTACTGTCATGGGTGTTTTTCCGGACTGTGTGTACCGTATTCCCGGTGTGGGACATATTTGCAATAGTGTTTTTGCTTCTTACACTTTGCACATTCTCCCAAATGCGCAGTGCACTGCTTCGGCTTGTGTATTCCTCCACACTTTTTACAGTTAAACGAGCTTGATCTTTGGCTCTGCTTTTGTCTTTTTGCTTGTACTTGGGTTTCTTCAAAAAAGGGTACTGCTTGGAAAGTAGGCACATGTTGCTTTGCTAGCTCGTTAGCTTGGCCTGTGTTTATTGCTCTTTCCAATGTGAGGTACGCTTCGCTCAACAGCCTTTAGCTTCTTTTCATAGCATCTTCAGTCCTGAACAGGAACTGATCCCTTACCATTGAGTTTTGTAGATTGCCAAAGCTTCAGGACAGCTTTTACTTTGAGATCGTGAGAAAATTAACAAAGGACTTACCGGGCTGTCGGATACTTGAACGAAACATATCTCGCATAAGTTAATAAGTGTTGCATTCACTTGGGGAACAAAATATATTGAGCGCAGTCACCGCAGCTGTGTAGTCCTTCGTCTCTCCCGTCTGTGGTAGGGGGGAGAAAATGTCCCGCATCTCCTGTCTGGCCAAGTGCAGTTGAAAAGCTCATCTCAGCTGTTGTAACTGTGGCATCGTTAGCCAAAATAAGTACTTTCCCGTCAGCAAACAACTCGAAGGATGTCAAGCACCATTAGGGTTGCCAACTCCCTGAAATATAAATAAGGGACTCCTCATCGGCAAGAACGGCCGACCTAACTGCCTTCAACTAGGAATGGGTGTATTGATACCAAAATATCAATATTCCGATCCAGAGTGCTCAATTTTAAGTATTGATCCTCAAGATAAAGTATTGATATTTGCAATTAATTCATATACATATATATTTATTGAACTTTAATTTAGAAGGTTGTATTGTCATCCAATCAGAATTTTCACTTCATGTTGCCAAGGGCAAAGAGCTTTCTGACTTGGCAGAAACGTCTTTGACTACTGCATAGTTAAACACTGAGCAAGACATGTCACACTGTTGAGGCTCAAAATGAGTTTACCTTTAATCAGTTCAGGAGAACATTTGTTTCTCACATTTGTCCACTTACTCTTCGTAAAAGGGAAAAATAATGTAAACATTTTTTTTTGTGGTTTTCTTTTACTCTATTTATAGTTATCGTAGTTTATCGACTGCCTGTACAGTAGAAATTATGCCTATCTGTTTGAACCTGTAATAAATGTAAGCCTATGTGTGTATTCTTTCACTATTATTCAATTTATTACTTTTATGTATTATCTATTTAACGTACTTATCAATCAACTGTACTTGTTTATTACACCCCCAAATTTTGCTGTTTGTCCATATAATGCGGACATTCATTGCACATTCCTGTATTTAAAAAAAACACTCTTTACACACCATATCTATCTCTGCCGTTGCCTGGTGGGCAACAAATTTGTCATGTTGCTTTGTTGACTTCCACTATCAACTTTGGCAAGCAACATTACCTCGACCAATAAGATAAGCGGACCCTGTATCCTGAAACACACGAATGTGCTGTCAGCTCATTGGTCACAGGGTAGGGGAGGGCCAAGGACCGTTAGGGAACTGGGAACTGTTCTTCATTAATTCCGACGACATTTTACAGACTACTTTTGACTCTCACGATATTACGGGACAAAGTGCGTCCCTTTACAACGCAAGACGGGACACGTACTTATATTTGTAAATGCGGGACGATTCCATTTTTCACGGGACGGTTGGCAACGCAAAGCACCATATACATCTCAGTCTGAGCAAGATGGATCAGTGTAGCAGGCAAATGGCTCAAAGTAGGGCTGTTCGATTTTGCCTAATAAGAAAATCCCGATTATATTCTCTCAAACCCGATTTTACGATTACGATTTCTTTATAAAATAAAAAAATAATGAAAAATGAAGTATTTTCAATGTATTTTATTTAAACTTAATTTTTATTTCTTTGAACTCAAAATACTAGTCAATTTAACTTAATACACACAGAACAATCCATTGGGATTAACAGCATTTTACTTACACAATAGATTTCAGATCTGTTCTTAATCAAACCAATAATGAAAGAAGAAAGTGCATATACCATCTGAAACGAAATCATCAACATGAGTCTGCAAACCAAACACAGTCATTTTGGCAACCAGTTAGTGACTAGCCTTTCACCTTTCTCCCTGGTCTTACTTAAACATAAATCAATGATTAGTGCAAAACGGCCCCCCAATAAAATACGGATGCATAGTCCAGCTGCACCAGAGGTCCGTTGTAGAGGAGAAAAAAAGGGACGCCTTTCAGGTGTTGAGTTAATTGCTCGCGAGTTGCATTGTACATGCAGGGCACACACTACACTACAGATCTTTTTTGCCCGATTTATTAACTAAACACTCACTTGCCTGAGCAAAGGTAGCAGAATCGCCGGTAGGTAGCCATGGATGCTATTGTTGTTGCTTTCGGACTGCGCGCTCGTAGGAGGAAGCGGAAATGCAGAGGAAACTACGCAGGCTTAGATTCACCAAATATAACAAAATCGAACTTGCCAATTTGAACGTTTTCAACATCGTTTTATCCAGAAAATTCGTTTTCGGTTCAAAATCGCTTAATCAAGCAGCCCTAGCTGAAAGCCTGACTTTCTCATGGTATCTTAAAACCTTTTGCTAACACACCGAGTCGCCGCTACTGGGTCTTCTCTTTACAAAAACGTCTTCTTTCACGTCACCATTGTTGTGTGCTTACCTTATTATTCAATTAAGCAGGGCACACTAAATTAAATCAATACAAAGTGTTATCTTCCTCTTTCTCTTTTCGCTTTATTAAACATCACTGACCTAATAGCCAGATGCTCAACCAGGTTGCAATTCCATTTTACCAATTCCGGGTCCTACGTCATCATGTTAAGAAGCAACCTCCTCTCAATACATTAGGTCAGGGGTGTCCAAACTTTTTGCAAAGAGGGCCAGATTTGGTGAGGTGAAAATGTGGGGGCCTACCCATTTAGCATGACATTCTTTTTTACATGGAACACCAATAAATCGAAGTACATTTTAGCAAATTAGTCTGCCTTTTGTTTTGACTTTTTTGATTGAAATTTCAAGATTCTTAAACAAGTCTTCCGGTCCATTTGAAACATGACATATCACTGGCAAATAAATATTCACTGAACTTTTTGATCTAAAAACAGAGGTATAAGTAACAGTATTCACCAGTGCAAATTACATTTCAAACATGAATAACAACTGGCAATTAAATGTTCTCGTAACTTTTTAATTCAATAAGAGGGAAATATGTAAAACATATAACCAGAGCTGTGCACTTGACCGTTTTTTGGCCGTCCGGCCGTGACTCTCCACCCTTGACCTGGGTACCCTTCCGGCCGCGACCTCCCGGCCATATTCATAAACATTGTCGGCCCCCGCCCCCGTCCCGACCTCAGACCGACCACCTAACACCCCCCCCCCCCCCCACACACACACTACCAAAAATACGTGCACGATGCCCCCGCGGGACGGATGCTAACAGAAGAGGTTTATTTAAAGATAGTTAGCTGGCTAACTTATTATTCAAATCCGCTGTGGATACGCTCGAAACGCGCCACTTATTCACGTACTTACCCATGTAGTGTATGTACCTACTTTTCCAGGCGTAGTTATTCGCCCTGAGATTTCCTCAGTGCAACGCGACGTGCGCACAGTGATATAATTTGTGTTAAAAGTGTTATCAGTGATTCAACTCATCTGTGAATGAATGCCGTCCACACAATAAAAAGAAGCTGAGCTCCGAGACTTCTCCAAGTTAAGTTGTGAAAGACACAACAACCCAGCTGCGTGTACTTACTTCCATTGCGAGCCATGGGGTTGGTTTTTGTCGTATTGTATAATTTATTTGTCCAACAGACGAAAAGTCTGCAAGCAACAAGTTACCTATTTTCCACACTCCCCTCCTTCACACTTTCCTGCCTTCAGTATAAAAGCATGCCAGCAAACCACTACACAGCAGGTTTGCTACGGCGTATTTCCGGAAGTAGTGAAGTGCATGATATGCCAGTGTCATACTTGAGTGCTGCGCGCAGCTTGATTTTCCTCCCGGACACAATTTGTTTTGAAAGAAGCCTAAAAAGAAGCCTTTCGCCGAGTAGGCTGAGATGAAGTTTGGCACGTCACACGAATGAGGGCCGATTAGTGAGCCGGACTAAAATCCACTTCCGGACATGCTTAGTCCAGCCATTTTTTTTATTTGTCACCCTCCACCCCTCCACCCTAAAAATGGGCATGCGGCCGAGCCGGAGGGTCCGACCGGTCCGGCCCAGGGACGGGCTACTCAGCTCTGCATATAACATTCACCAGTACAGGCCAGGGTTAATTTGAAACATGGCATAATGTTGAAAAAAAATTTCACTGAACTTTTAGATTTAAAAACAGGGAAATAAGTCATCCTTGCAAATGAGGCAGACACATTTGTTGCATATTTTAGTGGAAAAAAAAATGGGCGAATTTCCACCTTTCCTTAAATTGTCCGCCCTCGCTGCGAACTTTCATTTTTGTATTCATTGTCGCCATTTTAGAAGCTGTGTGGGTCAAACGGTAATGGAGTTGGACAGTTTGCTGCTGCTCTCTTGTGTGTAAATGTGAAATTACATTTAGAGTATTGTATACGCTTGTCAACAAGGTTACGGGCCAGATGTTATTAATTTAATAACAGAGGCTGCGGGCCGGATAAAATTTGACCCCAGGACTTTAGACATGTCTGCATTAGGTACATGACAACAAAATTCAAATCGTATTTATTATTTATTTTTTTAAATCAGACCAATGTCACCAAAAACAGCTTGAATAAAAGAAGAAAATAGTGTTTACATTTTTATCAATATGTAAAGAATTAAGGAATTTATGTTTTTGATACATTTTAAACACTTGAAAAAATGGGCAAAAAAGACATTTCAAACTCAAAACAATAGCATGGTTTCGAGTATGAGCGTCTGTGCAAAGCAGTATGCAGCTGTGTAGGGACAAGAAAGAGCAAAGAGAAGCATTATGAGTCGAGAAACATAGGGAACGACTAAAATTTCCATATAATCTATCTCTGCATTACCGACCCACGTCTACCTGTTGTTTGTTTGGCTACTGGATTCCCACACCATCGCTGGCATTCAGGGCCCAGGTCATTTGGGGACCCTAACAAAAATATGATACAACTATTTCTATAGCGCATTTCAAAGTTAAATTGTTTTGAGAAAGATCTGTTTTAATTCAAATTACTATACTAAAATTTATTTCAAAATTATTCCTTTACCCGGAGCTACAAAAAGAAGCGAGAGTACAAAAAAACGTTAAAAAAAACAAAAAACAAAACAATAAAAAACAGCATCCAGCGAATTTTTGTATAGATACATTTGATATCCATCCATCCATTATCTGCTGCTTATCCAGGCTCGGGTCGCGGAGGCAGCAGCTTCAGCACGGAATCCCAGACTTCCCTCTCCTCAGCCCCGTCTTCCAACTCTTCCAGAGGGATCCCAAGACATTCCCAGGCTCACCGGGAGACATAGTCTCTCCAGCGTGTCCTGGCGAGGCATCCGACTAAGATGACTAAGCCACCTCACTCCTCTCAATATGGAGGAGCAGCGGCTAAACTATGAGTCCCTCACGGGCGACAGAGCTTCTTACCCTACTTCAAAGGGAGAGCCCAAACATCGTGCAGAGGAAACTCATTTTGGTCGCTTGTATCCAGGATCTTATTTTCTCTCAGTCACGACCCACAGCTTGTGACCATAGGTGAGGGCAGGAACGTAGATCGACCGGTAAATTGAGAGCTTCGCCTTTTGGCTCAACTTCTTCACCACAACAGACCAACAAAGAGTCCACATGACAGCAGACGCTGCACCCATCCGCCTGTCGATCTCATGCTCCATCCTACCCTCACTCATGATCAAGACCCCAAGATACTTGAACTCCTTCACTTGGGACAAGATCTTAACCCTGATCTGGAGAGGGCACTCCACCCTCTTCCGACTGAGGACCATAATCTCAGATTTAGAGGTGCTGATTTTCATCCTAACTGCTTGACAATTGGCTGGGAATTGCTCCAGTGAGAGTTGGAGATCACGACTTGAAGAAGCCAATACAACATCACCACCAAAAAGCAAAAAGCCATCACTGAGGCCATTTTGTCACATCTTTCGACTGAAAATGATATCACAGTTGCTCAGGGCTCAGGTAACGACCAATCACAGCTCACCTGTTTTTTGAAACTGGACCATGATTGGTCGTTATTTGAGCCCTCGGGGCATCTGTGATGTCATTTTCAGTCGACAGAAGTGATAAAATGGCCGACCCCTGAGATGGTCAAAAATGGATGGATTTTACAACTTAACTCATATACCACAAACAAAATATGAATCAGAATGCCTTGTTTCAACTAGGGGGCCTGCGTAGAACATCCATCCATCCATCCATTATCTGTACCGCTTCTCCTCACAAGGGTCGCGGGGCGTGCTGGAGCCTATCCCAGCTGTCTTCGGGCAGTAGGCGGGGGACACCCTGAACTGGTTGCCAGCCAATCGCAGGGCACACAGAGACAAACATCCGCACTCACAATCACACCTAGGGGCAGTTTAGAGTATCCAATCAACTTACCATGTATGTTTTTGGAATGTGGGAGGAAACCGGAGTGCCCGGAGAAAACCCACGCAGGCACGGGGAGAACATGCAAACTCCACACAGGGAGGCCGGAGCCGGGATCGAACCCACGACCTCTGAACTGTGAGGCGGACGTGCTAACCAGTCGACCACCGTGCCGCCCCTGCGTAGAACATATTCTTGAAAAAAAAATTGGGTTGTCTTCCCTTCAATTGAAAAAACAAGCATTGGATTCAACTCACGCAAACAGCCCCCCAGCCCTTACAAACAAACACACTTACATGCACACGCACGCACCACGCACGCACGCACACACCACCATCGGGCGACTCTTGGTTTTATAACTACGAGAGCAGTCATTTTTACTGCGCTCTGGCAATGCCTTCATCGACTAAAAAGATTATTACTTGCTGCTCGAGTGTCTAATAAAGGTATTTTGTTTATTAAAATTCTGTTGTGGGTATATTTTAATGTAAATTGTGTCAAATAAATGAATGAGAAACAATTGGTGGACTGCTGAGATTGTCCCGTGCGGCTCTCGCGCTCGTGTCGTGCTGTTATAAAATACATACATATTTTGTATCTATTATTTTTCGAAAATGCTGCAATATTGTTTTGTGAGTATATATTCATTTATTTATATTGTGCTTAAGTATTTATTCCTTTTTGATTTGGTATGGCGCATTTCCTGAGCGAAGAAGAAATTAGAGAGAGGTGAATTAGAGCGAAGCTGTTCATGTCTGAATAAAGACGCAACAGAACACTGTCCTACCGTGTCGATGTTCTTGAGCAAGGAAGACGCCGGAAGAAATACATAGTCAAACCTCTGTTGCAACCCATACCACGGCCTCCGAAGATAAGAAAGAACAACTTTTAAGGGTTACACTACCAACAACGTACGTCACGACTCACCGGTGCAGGGGGTCCTCAGCCTTGTGTCAGCCGAGCAATTCATCCTCACCGTCAATATTTTGAAGCAGATGTAACGCCTCCTCTCATCTAAAGATTTTTTTTTTAAATATACATGTATAGATTGTGGTGACCAGCAGTCTTGATCAATGCAGCCGCTGGTTGCTATGGAAACCTTAATCACGCGATAAAAAAAAATTGACTGCGTCAAAAGTGGGTCGGATTAACACAGATAATAACTAAACCAAACAGTAAACTGACAGCCCTAATATATATATATATATATATATATATATATATATATATATATATATATATATATATATATATATATATATATATATATATATACACATATATATATATATACCTGAATAATCTATAAATAATGCTTGCCTTTTGTCTCACGTTTGTATTATGCAAAATAGAAATTGAATGTTTAGCCTTGGTCGTTGCACATTGTTCTAATCTCGGACTAGTCTGATGAGTGCGCCCTCACACATGCTCAAGAATGTTACACACATGCACACACACGACAAAACAAGCTCAGAGTATTCCAACTGCGACTTTCACTTCAACAGTATTGTTGTAACGCTGTACTTTTTTTCGAGTGTGAGGTTTTACTCCCCCTCTGTCTCCTCTGTTGAGTGACAGAGAGCTGTAGTGGGTGTGCTGTCATTTTTGGCTGTGCATTCTGAGATGAAATACATCTCTGATTCTAGTAGTGCCGCAATAACCATGATGACGGCTTCGAGATTTGTTTTTTTTTTTTTAGCAAATTTGGTATGCTGTTTTAAAACTGTCAGGATCACACCACACACCAAGTGAGACATTAGTAAACAACACACACGATGAGGAGAAAAGACACTCAATACAATATTGTCTTTTTGCTTGCAAGGAGAGCGCAGGGAAATGTACGATTAAAGTATGGCTGCCGACCCCCGGAAAAATAAATAAGGGACACCTCATCGGCAGGGACGGCCGACCTGACTGCCTTCAACTAGGGATGGGCAGATCGATACCAAAATATCAATATTCCGCAGCTTTATATGCAAAAATTAAAAGTCACTTCCGGTGTCAATATCAGATAGGTATTGCGATATTTGGTCCAGTATTACTTGGTATCGGATCGAATCCAAAAGTCACCTCATTGGTCACAGAGCAGAGAAGGTCCTAGGACCATTACCATAAATTGTCAACTGTTGTTCATTAATTCCATTCACATTTTACAGACTATTTTTGAATCTCACGATATTACGGGATAAAGTGCGTCCCTTTACAATTCAATACGGGACGCATACTTATATTTGTAAATATGGGACAATTCCGTTTTTCAAGGGACGGTTGACAACCCTAGATTAAAGTTCCACAAAACCCTCTGCCCGGCTCTTGCGCCTCCACTGCCGGCTCCTGCGCCTCCTCCAACTTTTTATTTTCTTAGAAGTCCCTGATTACAAAGGTGTTCCAGCTCTATGGGGAAAGGGGAGTGAAAACAGCTGGAACACTCTGAACTTGTTTTGTCTATGTGTGTGTGTGTGTGTGTGTGTGTGTGGGTGTGTGGGGGTGTTCTTGTGTGTGTGTGTGTGTGTGTGTGAGTGTGTCATTATCATACATGTGTGAAAGCAAAGCACACTAAGCAAGCTGGGCCTAGATTAGAACAAAGCTAAAGCCTAACCTACAAAGCTAACAAGATTAATCATCAAACCTCTATCCTTCATAATTAGCTAACAAGGCTAATCATCAACCGATCCTTCATAATACAAATGTGAGACAAAGGCACACATGACACATGAATCATTATTATTCTTACATTCCCCCCTGTTCTTCTTAGATTTGCACAAATCCTCATATCATCGAATAGACCCTACAAAAAGGCTTTAATCTACCGAATCACTCTTATGAAAACAAATGTAACTAGAGCTGCAAGCAGCCCTGGCAATGTTGGGGTACCCGGCTCATCGGGATGCTCGCACATCTGAACTGAATAATGGAAATTATCATGTGAATAAAGTTACAGCAGCTTTTGTAGTCAAGGTGAATCCAAACTTTAAACTAAATTCAAAATGGCGGACTTCCTCTTAGGTTTAGCATATGGTTCCAAGAGTCTCTTCCTGTTTCAAATACAACCAAATTTTCGTAGATGTAGGTGAAACGTAAAAACGGTGTCGCTTATTAAAAAATATTCTAGGGGGCAGTAGCGAGCCATCGTTTCATGATTGCACAATTGAACAATTAATAATTGATTAATTTACCAGGCCTTCTATGTGTGCAAAGTTTCATGAGTTTTCGTGCATGTTTACATTCTCAAAAACAGCATTGTTTTATTGGCAAACTGGGCGTTACCATTGAAACAGCTGTTTGCGAAAAATCTCAAACTTTGTGTTTTAACATCATGAAGGCCTGAACACTCTTTTGAGCAAATATGAAGGAGATCTGGCTAACCTGAAAGGAAACATGAAAGAATAAAACATGTACTTCAATTAGCCAATAGGTGGCGCACCCACCACAATGAAAAGTTAGTTTGTAGATGTCTTCAGGTGTAGACTCATCGAATGTGTGAAATTTTGACAAGATATTTTTATGTGGATCACATTACAGCTGCTTTTAAAGTCAATGTGGTGCCAAATTGTAAAGTAAATTCAAAATGGCGGACTTCCTGTTCGGTTTAGCACATGGCTCCAAGAGACTTTTTTGTAAGTCTTGGCCTGTTACATATACCACACAATTTTCGTAGATATAGGTGAAACGTACAACCGGGGCTGATTGTTTAAAAAACTCTTGGAGCGCTAGCGAGCCATTTTTTAAACAATTGCGACTTAAAACAACAAAAAAAAGATTATTTCACTAGGCCTGATGTGTGTGCAAAGTTTCGTGAGATTTCATGCATGTTTAGAACGTCAAAATCAGCGTAGTTTTATTTGCGAACTGGCGGTTGCCATGGCGACAGCTTTTTACGAAAAATCACAAATATCATGAAGGTCTACAGAGTCTTCCGAGCAATTCTGAGGTCAACCTGGTTGAGGAGAAAAGGATCAAAGAATAAAACATGTACTTCCTATAGCCAGTAGGTGGCGCTACCAATACGATGAAAAATAAGTTCGGAGATGTCTTCAGGATTGGACTTTTATCAAATGTCAGCAGATTTTTATAAAGAAATTATCATGTCGGTCAAGTTCCAGCAGCTATTTTAATCAGAGCAAATTCATGCTTTAAACTTAATTCAAAATGGCCGACTTCCTGTTTGGTTTGGCAACCTGCGAGGAGAAAAGGATCAAAGAATAAAACATGTACTTCCTTTAGCAAGTAGGTGGCGCTACCACTACAATGAAAAATAAGTTCGAAGATGTCTTCAGGCTTCGACTTTTATCAAATGTTAATAGGGTTTTAGAAGAACTTATCATGTGGGTCAAGTTCCACCAGCTGTTGTAATCAGAGCAAATTCATACTTGAAACTGAATTCAAAATGGCCGACTTCCTGTTTGGTTTAGCATATGTCTCCAAGAGACTTTTTTGTAGGCCTTGAACTGTTACATATACCACCAATTTTTTGTAGGTCTCGAAGAAACGTACAATCGGGGCTGAAATTTTAAAAATGTCTAGAGGGCGCTTGCGAGTCATTTTTTACAAGTTGCACAAAATAATTAAATAATATTGATGATTTCGCTAGGCCTGATGTATGTGCAAAGTTTCGTGAGATTTCGAGCATGTTCAGACCCTCAAAATGAGTGTTGTTTTTTGGGCGAACTGCGTGTTGCCATGGCAACAGGTTATCGCGAAGAATCACAAATTTCGTATTTTAATATTAGGAAGTCGTAAACACTGTTCCGAGCAACGATGAGGTGGACCTGGTTAATCTGCTAGGATAAAAACATCAAAGAAAAAAAACCCCATGTATTTCCGTCAGCCACTAGGTGGCGCTACCACTACGATGAAAAATAAGTTTGTAGATGTCTTCAGCCCTTGGCTATCATCAAATATGCAAAATTTCGAGAAGTTTGGATGATCTGGATCAAGATAAAACTGTATTTATTATAACGTTGAATAATCAGACTTTGCGGCACCGTCAAGGCCACGCCCTTCAATGAAAAGCCATAATATTCGGCGTAGAGCAAGATCAACGTCTTGAGGGTTTTCTGAGAGATTTTCAGTCGGATTCGTTCAACGGGCTCCGTGCAGTAAATAGAAAGGTTAAAAAATGACAATTTTTTCGCTACTAGGTGGTGCTATATGTATAATGGAATATTATCATATGGATGTCTTCAGGTCGCGACTCTTTACGTACAGGTTAAGTTTGGGATTTTTTGGAGCATGTGCAGGGGAGTTATTAAGGTTTTCGCTGCCCGGGCCCTAATAATAATTTCTACAAAAACAATAGGGACCTCGCAGCAGTCGCTGCTCGGGCCTTAACTAGAGCTGCGAGCAGCTATAACGGGCCCTTGCAACCCTGGCCAAATTGGGGTACTTGCAAGTCGGGGTACTTGCAAATCGGGGTACTTGCACATAGGACAATGAGCATAAAATTCGTCGGTGTTTATACCTGGTCTGTTTGATGTATGTCCAAAGGTGCATGAGTTTTCGCCTAGGTTTAGATTGTCAAAATCTGCGTAATTTGTCTTTGCAAATGGCTCATCACCAAGGCAACAGCGTGCAACGTAATAAAAAACTTGCAATAACTTTTCATCTTTAGCATGTTTAGGCGAAACACCTAAAGTTTGTAGATGATCGGATAAAATCTCTAGGCCATAAATGTCAGCCTATTCCAAAATTAAGTACAAATGGTGGACTTACTGTAAGATTTAGCCTACGGCTATAAGATAATTTTTTACGTTACAGACGTCTCCAAATTGTCACAGATCTAGGTGAAATGTAGAACCGTGAATGCTTCCTTAAATATGTGTAGGGGGATCTATAGAGACATTTTTTTAAACAAGCACATGAAATCTCTACAGTTTTTATTTTTATGCCATGTCTGATGTGCGTGCAAAATCTTCACCAGTTTTCGCACAGGTTTAGACACTCAAAAACTGCATCATTTTTCCTCATAATTATTGCATGGCCGTGGCAACAGTGTGCGATGAAATTACAAGTTTTCAATAAATTTTCATCAAAAACATATTTAGACGAACCACAGGAAGTTTGGAAACAATCGGATAAATTCTCAGGAGTAAGTTGAAATATGACCTCTATAAAAGGCAAAACTTGGCGCAAAATTTGAAATAAAGTCAAAATGGGGGACTTCCTGTTAATTTTGCACATGACTCTAAAAAAGATTGTTTAAAATCTTGGTCCGTTACATATGCCTTCCAGTTTTTACAGCTATACCTGGAACCGGGAACTCTTGGTAAACAATTAGGTGGTGCTGTCGAGCTTTTTTAGGGAAAAAAGCACAAGAAAAATCTTTCATTTATTTTCATGGAAGGTCTGATGTGGGTGCAAAGTTTCATGAGTTTTCGCCAAGGTTTATACCCTCCAAAACAGCATCAGTTTTCATGATATACAGCACATCGCCACTCCAACATCGTACAACAAAGTAAAACGATTTCAATAACTTTTCATCTTAAATATCTTTAGATGAATCATGCAAAGTTTGAAGATAAATGCTTTAGGAGGACTTCGTTAAAATATGACCACTCTGAATGTCACAAAAATTTGCGACAATGCCAAAGTAAATTCAAAATGGTTGACTTCCTGTCAGGTTTAGCACAAAATACATTTTTGTAAGTCTTAGGCTTACATATACCAGCAAATTTTCATAGATGTAGGTGAAATGTACAACCCAGAATCCTTCATTAAGCAGGAATTATGAAATGCAAAGTTTGATGCTCAGCCCCCGTCATATAGTTTTTCGAAAAAAGTAAAATATGTTTCCCTATTGTTGTCCCACGTGATGAAATGGTACAACTCAAATTTGAAGTCAATCGGGTGGACCATCTCGGACTAGGGGGCAAATGTGTGACCCCTGTAAATGTGCAGAAATGGTCCAACGTTGCACTTTCAAATATTCATTATTCACTTCCTGGAAAACTAAATAAAAAGATTAACTTCATCTTAAACATCTTTAGATGAAGCATGCAAAGTTTGAAGACAATCGGATAAAAATGCTCTAGGAGGAGTTCGTTAAAATATGAACACTATGACAGTCAAAAAAAAGTTATGACAATTGCAACGTAAATTCAAAATAGTTGACTTCCTGTAAGGTTTAGCACATGGCTATAAAAAGACATTTTTGTAGGTCTTAGGCCGTTACATATACCAGCAAATTTTCATAGATGTAGGTAAAACGTACAACCTAGCATCTTTCGTTAAGCAGGAATTTATTTGTGTACGTTGTGTCATACTGTAGCAGATGAAAAAGTCCTGGGAAGTCGTGGAAAATAATTTCAAGAAAAGATTGGGGACCCTACGTGTCTTGTTCTTGCATTCCCCTTGATTGGTCAAATGTTGAGTCTTGTCATTGCCACAGTTAGCTGTTTTTCAATTTAAGTTCTTGTCCGTTCTTGTGATCTCGTGAAACGTCATCAGTCGTGGTCCAAATACTGTTCCAATTGAAAGTATGAATAAACCAAGAAAACACTGAATAACTCGTTATTGTCAGGTAGCCTAAACCAAGAATACATCAGTTTGATAATTGTGAAAGCTTGTCTAGAAAAATAACCCAAGGTGCACTTTGTGCTGTTACCACGGAAACACAGCAGAGTCGGGGGTGGAGGTCTGGGGCGTTACGATTTACAAAGAGATTTGTGTTCTTAGGTAGAACACTCTCGCATATGTTCTTTGGAAGACCGTACTTGACGGGTTCATGAGACCACACTGTAAATTCTTCATCTTCATAATGAGAAATGGCCATTGCCTGTCTCTTTCCATAAGCAAATGTTGCTAATTTGGGCACCTCAACCGCGCGCATCGTGCATATTGTGTCTGCGTATTTGCGCAGATGCATTGCCTTATGCAAAATGTGGCTTCCCTCGGACGATGAGGCACTATGCAGTAGGGATAGACCGATATTCTTTTTTCAGGGCCGATACCGATACCGATTATTAGTAGTCAAGGGGGCCGATAACCAATATTTGAAGCCGATATTTATTTGTAGAGAAAAGGGGTAAAGTGGTGTCAAATTTATGAAAAGTAAAAAAATCCAACACTTGACTTTTGAGTTTAAATGCCTAAAGCCCATGTTTATTAAACAACTTTAGCGATGTACAAGATGTTAAAGCTTTTCTAGATCTTAAAAAATAGACAACTTTGTTTTAAGTCTCACAAAAAAGTGCAGGGAGCTCCCGGGCTCAGTTGCATGTCTTATAGTTCAATGAAAACAAACATCTCCTTACAGTAAATAGTTTTCTAAAAATCCACTATAACTGAAATGTTTATCTTTCACACATCTTTGTTTTAAGGTTCAAAAACATAAAAGTGAATCCTCAAAGCAGCTACTAGCCAGAAAAATAAGCATGTTTCCATTTCATTTCCGGTTCCGGCGCCGCGCGAGTGGCAGCCCGCTACAGTAGCTCCGACTCACCGGTGAGCCTTTTCGTGTGTTTTTGTTCCTTACTATTACTCTACCTCATACCTTTTTCATATAGTTGATAGTCGTAACTTGCGTAGCAATGGACACCCAAACTGCGGTATTCTTGCTGCTGCTGGTGGCTATTTTTTGCGCGACCGTGTCCGGCGACTTGGCTCGGAGCTGCGCCCCCATTGTTTACAGCTGGAATCAGCTGTTAGCACTCCGTGCTAACCCTGCGCCGGCTCCCGGAGCGAGACCTAATATCCCCCGTGAGCTGAGCGGGAAGAGACGGGGATCTCGTGCGGGGGTTAAACGCCGGGAAAGGAGGAGATGATACCATCCCGTCCTCCCGTCTGTTATCATGTGGAATGTTAGATCGCTCCCCAACAAGATGGACGAGCTAGCGGCGCTTACCCGGCATGAGAGGGACTTCCGGGAGGCTAGCCTGATGCTATTCACGGAGTCGTGGCTAACAGCGCTAACGCCGAACGTGGTCGTAGAATTGGACGGCTTCCAAATCATACGCGCGGACAGGACGCTGGAGAGTGGAAAGAGGAAAGGAGGAGGGCTAGCTGTGTTTGTGAACGATAGATGGTGTAATCCTGGGCACATCACGATTAAGGAGCAGCTTTGCAGCAGGGATATTGAGCTGCTAGCTGTTGGCATGAGGCCATTCTACATCCCGCGAGAGTTTAGTCATGTGATCGCGGTGACGTCTACGTCCCACCAGCTGCCAGCAGAAACAGCCTGTGATGTCTTGACTGCAACAGTGAGCAGGCTACAAACACAGCACCCAAATGCCGTGATACTCATCTCTGGTGACTTCAATCATGACTCCCCTTCCTCATCTCTGCCTTCATTCACACAGTATGTCACCTGCCACACCAGAGACAATACAACACTGGACTTTTTCTATGCCAACACCAAGCAGGCGTACACATCACTGCCACTCCCCCCGCTGGGCAAAGCTGATCACAACCTGGTGGCTCTCCAGTCTGTGTACAAACCTCTGGTCCGCAGGCAGCCAGCTGTGACCCGCACGGTTTAGAGATGGTCTGGAGAGGCCGAGGAGGCCTTAAAGGACTGCTGCAGCACAACTGTGTGGGAAGTATTCAGCGATGCTCACGGGGAAGACATTAGTAGTCTAACGGACACTGTTACAGACTATATAAATTTCTGCATGGAGAACACCATACCCACCAGGACAGTAAGGTGTTTCTCCAACAACAAACCCTGGATCACACCAGACATAAAAGCTCTCCTGAAGGAGAAGAGGAGGGCTTTTGCGTCAGGCAACATAGAGGAGCGGAAGACTGTGCAGCGCCAGCTGAGGAGGAGGATCAGAGAGGGGAAAAGGTCCTACAGGAAGAGGATGGAGGAGCAGCTGCTGCAGAATAATGCCAGGGGAGTCTGGAGGGTCCTGAAGACCATCTCAGGCCACGGACAACCCAAGACCCGGACTGGGGTGGACCTGCAGTGGGCAAATGAGCTGAACCTCTTTTTCAATAGGTTCGATCAGATGCCTGCCCCCACTCAGTCTCTCCTGCTGCAGCCTCCACCTACTCCTCCTGCTGGGTGTGTCACCCCCTCCCACCTTTTCTCCACAGTCTCCAGCTCCCAGCTACACCAGATAGCCACCACTCCCTCCTGCCCAGCCTTGGCCTTCACAACATCTCAGGTGAAGAATCAGCTGAAGAAGATGAAGGCGAGGAAGGCAGCGGGTCCAGATGGCATCAGCTCCCAGCTCCTCAAATCCTGCGCAGACCAGCTGTGTGGAATTGTCCAGCACATGTTCAACCTGAGCCTGAAGCTGGGCAGGGTCCCCCAGCTATGGAAAACATCCTGCCTGGTCCCGGTGCCAAAGAACAAGAACATTGTGTAGTCTCTACAAACTGGCGAACATTAGTGCAATTGTGCAGTCCTGCACCTGAGCTCATATCGTGCAATACCCAATATTCCCCACTACTGTAATACCGTGCAATACTCAACATTCCCCACTACTGTTAGCCTAGTTTTATTTTTGTCCAATGCTGTTCCTTACATTTCTTTACAGCATTGCAGCACTGTCACTTACTTAGAGTATTTTTCCTCTGTACAATGTACAGGCCAAAATGAGTGTTCCTCATACTTTTTATGTAGATGTATGTTGGTGTGTACATACATGTGTATATACACGTTACTGCGTATATTTACATAGGTTTGATCCTGAATGTTTGCCGTCAATGTTATACATTAATGGCTACATTATGCCGCCGTCCCTGTGTGACCTATATCTTTGCTGCTATAACACTGAAAATTTCCCCACTGTGGGATCAATAAAGGCATTCTTATCTTATCTTATCTTAAGACCGGACTTTCACATGCAGTACTTGGCAGTCAATTTTTGCACCATATACAGCACTAAATAAAGTTGAGTTTAGCTTTTCATTACGTGGCTTGCACACAGACACGCACACGCAGGCACTCACTCACGTCTTACTTTCATCACCATTTCCCGATATTATCAGCAACTTCTCTCAGGAGCCATGTCATTCACAAAGCAAATTAACTGTTGTGACATTGGGGGAGTGGTTAGCTTGAGCCGCAAGGCAGCTTACTGTGGCGAGCAGAACTGCCCCTTGTGTTTATATGACATAGAAGGGCTCATAGTAAAGTAATATAAAAAATAAAAAAAATCATCTATGATTGATGTCGCCGCGGGAGAAATGCTCTAACGGCAGAGTCTTTTTAAAGATCATTAGCTGGCTAATTTACAATTTGAACCCGCTGTGGACACGCTTCAAATGTGCCAGTAGTACTTAGCCAACTGCGTGTGCTTACTTGCATTGCGAGCCCCGGGGTTGGGTTTGTCGTATTGGATAATTATTTGGGTCCACAGACAGCCAAAAGTCGTAGTCAAGTTACTTATTTATTTTTCCACACTTCCCCTCCTTCCCGGCCTTCAAAATAAAAGCATACCAGCAAACCACTATACACAGCTGGGTTGCTATGGCGTATTTCCGGAAATAGGGAAGATGCCAGAGAAGTGCAAGAACTCCAATGTTACTCCTTTTGAGTTCAAAGCAAGGCTCAACTTCGTTCTTTAGGTTGAAAAGACATTTGATGTTGTCTACATGTCTTTACATGTCAAAACAACACATGAACAATGCCGTCAGAACTAAAAAAAAGAGATAAAAAAAACTCAATTAGCACACAAAATAAGGATGGTTCACAAGCAAGAAAGCAAATAGCACAATATTTACCTCATTGGCCACAGTCTCTCAAAAGGAATAGAAAAAAAGGTCCACATAAATCTTCAACAGAAACATGACGGTCTTCTAGGCCAAACTCCTGCCTTCTCTTCTTAGGACAGCGCGTGCTACTGCTATATGTGCATCAGCTACCTGTGTCTTTCAACAACAGCATACACACGTGGAACAAAAAACAAGTTCCTTCTTTCCCTATGGTTTTAATCCTAAATACATCATCACAAATTATAACTAATTTATATTTTAACATGAACTAATGTCTTTATATATTGCCCTTTTAAACCAAATCAAAACTATGAAATAAATATAGGAAATAAATGAGAGTTGCCTTTGACGGCAGCTACATCCACCTTGATGTGGCTGGGTCATCCTTGAGTCAGTGCTGCGTGCAGCTTGAATGTACTCCAAAAATTAAAAAAAAATAAAATAAAATAAAAAAAAAAAAAAAAAAAAAAAAAAAATAATAATAATAATAATAATATTATATACTCGTGGGCACAAGTGACGAATTGGGTTATCTGTGTTGTGGTCGAAATAGTGTTTTGCCGAGCGAGTTGTTGTTTCTGAGGTTAATGAATGCATCGCGCAGCTCGCTGTATGGGAACGGGTGCGGGCGATAGAGGAGAAGCGGAGGACGAAGGAGAGGGAGCCGTTACACGTTTTGAACTTAACGGTTGTTGTACTGGCATCGGTTGCGGCCCACAGTAGCCGGTTGGACTAATAAAATGCGTATATTATACTACATCTGATGGCTGGTTCTTGGAAGACGCAAATATATTGTGGCGCTCACGAGTCAGAGAGGTATAGAGCACGTTTCATTTATGCAAGCAGTAGAACGGCTTACAACTAACTCACACAATGACAGGTGCAGGGAAGTCACCACTCGACACATCATGCACAGTCACGGTGCAACAGCAATAACGAAGCTATCGCGGGGCAACGAACGGACTCCTGAAAACAATGGGACAGTACAAACAATACCAGAGGCAACGGACACACTCGCCCAATCAAGCTGTCATCCACAAGATGCTGATCCGCATAGCATCACGCGGATCTGCAAAGCATGCTGGGAGGCTGACGCGCTCCTGGCGTGGCTACACAGCCCCCACCTAGCTGGTTAGCAACCACAGCGTCCATTACATAGTCCCGTAAATAGGCAGGGGGTCGGTGATGACGCCGAGTCCGTCGGGGTGGAACCCAGTAGGGGGGGACTGGTGTTTTTCTGTCTGTTCCTCGACCATGGCCTCCACCTCTGGGGATGCTCGTGGTTGATAGGGGGCGAGCCGATCACGGTAGAGGACCACCACCCGGTTCCTGCTCAGAAGTCGCACCCGATACACCACATCGGACAGTTTCTCGAGGATGGTGCACGGCCCCACCCAGTGGCTCATGAGCTTGGGAGATAAACCCCTCCATCTCATCGGGCTGTAGACCCAAACTTGTGCTCCAACGTCCAGGTCTTTCCCTCTGGAGCGAGCGTCATACGCCCTCTTCTGACGACAGCCGGCTTGGCCCAGAGTCTGTCAGGCTACCTCATGCACCTCCCGCAGTCGGTCCCGCAGCTGGCCACAGTAGTCGCTCTCCACCTCCGGTTCAGGAGGAGGACCGAACACCAGGTCAACAGGGGTTCGAAGCTCTCGTCCAAACAAGAGGGCTGCTGGGGTGCATCTCGTTGACTCTTGGACCGCCGTCCGGTACGCCCACAAGACTAAGCACAAATGCAGGTCCCAATCACGTTGCTGGCGGCTGGTCAAGATGGCAAGTTGGGTGGCCAGAGTGCGGTTGAACCGTTCCACCAAGCCATCACTCTGCGGGTGCAGTGGCGTGGTGCGGGTCTTCCTGATGCCAAGTCTCTTACAGACCTCGCCAAAGACCTTGGCCTCGAAGTTCCGCCCCTGATCGCTATGCAATTCCTCTGGAGCACCAAACCGGCAGAACATCTCATTCACCAAATGTTCAGCAGTAGTAGTTGCACTTTGGTCAGGAACGGCATAAGCTTCGGGCCATTTGGTGAAGTAATCCATTGCCACCAGGACGTAGCGGATCCCCCGATCCGTGATTGGAAAGGGGCCCAGGATGTCAACGGCCACACGTTCCATGGGTTCTCCAACCTGGTACTGCTGTAAGGGGGCGTGTGAGCGCTGTGTCGGACCCTTCTGTGCTGTACAGGTGTCACAACGATGCACGTGTATCTCCACGTCTTGGCGACACCCTGGCCAGTAGAAACGGGAACGGAGACACAGCAGAGTCTTTGTGACCCCGAAGTGACCAGTTCCAACCGAGCCGTGGACAAGCCGAAGCACTTGTGCCCTCAAGTCACGCGGTACCAGGAGTTGGTGGACGTCCCGAGTGCCGGACGGGTTCCTCCAACGGCGGTAGAGGAGCTGGTCGTGAACGACAAGGCTGGTCCACTGCGAGTGGAGTGCCTTAGTCTCTTGGTCGAGCATGGAGATGGCTGCCCATGCTGGTCGTTGGCCAGCTGTCAGCCATCCTCGGACACGGCCGAGGACATGGTCTGCCTCTTGTGCACGTCTTACCTCCACCAAGTCAACTTCTGCCATGTCTGGGACCACTGTTGGCACTTCATGGTTTGTGGTGGCTACTCGAAGGGCTGCGGCCACCGCGGACACCGGTTCTGCTTCTTCCTGATGTTGACAGTGTTGACAGTCGGTGCAAGGCCGTCGAAACAGGGCATCAGCGTTGGTGTGCTGGCGTCCCGGCCGATGTTGGACTTGGAAGTCATAGTCCTGCAACGTCTCCATCCATCGAGCCAGCTGCCCTTCAGGTTCTCGGAAGTTCAGCAGCCAGGTGAGTGAGGCATGGTCGGTGCGCAGGAGGAATTTTTGCCCGTAGAGATACGGTCGGAACCGGCGGAATGCCAAAACAACAGCCAGCAATTCTCGTCGCGTGACACAGTAGTTCCGCTCGGGCCGGCTGAGAGCACGACTGTAGTAAGCCACAACTTGCTCACCATGCTCTCCTTCTTGGGACAGCATCGCTCCCACGCCCACGTTGCTGGCGTAGGTGTCCACGATGAATGGCCGCTGGAGGTCAGGGTAGGCCAACACTGGAGCCGCAATTAATGCTGTCTTGAGTCGAACGAAGGTGCGTTCACAGTCTTCGTTCCATTGGAATATGCGGCCCTTTTGTATCAGTCTGTGAAGGGGGGTGGCAATGGTGGCAAAGTCCCGAATGAATCGGCGGTAGTAGGACGCCAAGCCCAGGAAGCTGTGCAGCTCGCTGATGTTCTCCGGTACCGGCCATTCCTTCACAGCCGCTGTCTTTGCTGGGTCCGTGGCCACCCCTGTTGCATTGATGACATGCCCCAAGAATGCCGTCTCTCGCCTGAACAGGTGGCATTTCTTGGGGTGGAGACGAAGCCCAGCTTGTCGGATGGCGCTGAACACCTCCTGCACGTGCTCCAGTGCGCCCGAAAAGTTCGCCGCATGGACCAAGAGATCATCCAGGTAGACGACACAGTGGTTGTGTGGAATGTCAGCGAGGACTCTTTCCATCAAGCGTTCAAAGGTGGCGGGAGCATTGCATTGTCCAAATGGCATCACCTTGAACTGCCATAATCCTTGACCCAAGGAAAATGCAGTCTTTGGTCGCGCCTCTGGGGACAGCTCCACCTGCCAGTACCCACTTCGCAGGTCGAGAGAACTGAACCAGGAAGACCCGGAGATGCAGTCCAGGGTGTCATCAATGCGGGGAAGAGGATAGGAGTCCTTGCATGTGACTCCATTGAGCCGCCGGTAGTCCACACAGGACCGCCAGGTGCCATCTTTTTTCCTAATTAGGACCACCGGAGCGGCCCACGGGCTGGATGAAGGCTCTATTATCCCTGCTTCCAGCATCTCTTTGATTTGTTTCTCTGCCCGCTTGGCAAAGGGGAGGCGCCGAGGGCGCAGGCGAATGGGGGCCGCATTCCCGGTGTCAATCTCATGCTGGACCAGGCTGGTATGCGTGCAATCTTGGTCTTTCACGGCAAAGATGTCCGTGAAGCAGTCTAGCAATCTTCGTAACTGGCACTTTTGGTCCGTATCAAACCCTTCGCAGCTTCGTTGGTACAGCTCATTGATGGCTTCTATCGTCTCAGGGGAAGGGGCTTGTGGACCTTGCGCTGTGGTCTTTGGGACAGCACACCCGCCTGGCGTCAGTTGCACGGATGTGGACTGTAATTCCTTCCCACCAGCGGTGTGCAGGGGGACCACCACAGAGCCCAGTTGTAGCGTAGCTCCCGGTACGTCCACCACCGCCTTCCATTTGGACAGCAAGTCCAGCCCTATAATACAGTGGTCCTGAATTTGAGCCAACCAGAACTTGTGATCCACTTGCTGTTCGGCCACCATCACAGTGAGAGTCTTTGTGCCCCTCATTTTGGCTCTTGTACCGATCACAGTAGTGATGTGAAGATTGGTGGATCTACATCCTCGCGGTCGCGGGCCCTTCGTGTTGGGTAGAGTACCTGGGCGGATGAGGGAAATGGTGGACCCTGTGTCCACCAAGGCCTTCTACTGTCTCCCGTTGATGTCGCAGTACAAGTATAGCCCACACGCCGGGCCAAGGCGGCCTAGGTGCAACTGTGAATGTGGGTTTGTGTGGGAGGAGTTAATGGGTGGCAGTTCTCCCTCTGTGCCACCCTTGCCTAGTTTAACTCCTCAAGAGCAGAACACTTTGGGGCTGGGGCTGGGCAGTGGCGTGCCAAATGTCCTGGTTCTCCACAGCAAAAGCATCCAGCTGGTCGACTGTGTCCCTCCTTTTTACCTGACCCCTTCTGACGTCGCCGCAGCTGGCGTTGAGGTGTGGCTGACACTTGGCAAATGGCCTCATCGTCGTCACCCTCGCTGTCTTCTTGCTCCGCGCTGCTCTCTAGCTCTGTGCGGCGGGCCCGGTGTCTTGGCCCACTATATCCCCCGCTGTCACACAGGATGTGCTCGACACGTTCGGCCTCACTCAGGGCAATTGGCAATGTCTTTGGGGCGTGCAGGCGAATGTGCTGCTTGAGTTGCTGTGGTCGAAGGCCCCAAATAAAAGCTTGCAGGGCCAATTCCTCTTGCGCCTCATGACTGAATGTGCTGTAACCCTGTCGCGCATGAAGCTGGAGATCTGCGGCATGGGCGCCCAAGCTCTTATTTGTCCTCCGGTGTCGATTGGATAACTTATCTCTGGCGTCATCAGCATAGTTGCAGTGTCCAAAGCGCCGTAGCAGGGCCCCCTCGAGCGCTTGCCAGTTAAGCCGCTCGTGTGACTGAAGGTCGGTGAGGATCTGCAGTGCCCTGCCTTCCAACGCGAGGGCAACTTGGACCGCCGTCTCTTCTGCTGACCATCCATTGAAGCGTGCTGCCATTTGGACCTGAATAAGGTACGTCTCCGGCGGCCCCTCCCCATTGTAGCGTGGCAACTTGGTCATCGCTCTCGAACTCTGCCTTTCCATGACTTCAGTCGGAGTCGTAATGTCGCTAGTTACGCTGTTCTCTTGGTGTGGAGGGTCGCTCATGACCTCTTCGGAGCGCCCCCTGTGGTTGTAACCTCCAGATGAGGCGATGCTTGTCCCCTTTTCCGCTCTCCGTTCCAAGGAGCGTCGCGGGGGGTCGGTGCTTGTCTCCTCTTCCGCTCTCCGTTCCAAGGAGCGTCGCGGGGGGGTTGCTTGTCGCCTCTGCAAGGCGCCCCACCCTGTCGATCACTGCCGCTCTTCGATCTCGAAGGCGTCGCTCACTCACTCCGTCGGGAAAGTTCAGAGACTTCTGTTCTGTTTGCTGGGCGATATTATCTCTCTACAATAGCAAGTGCGAGATGAACTCTTCGATCTCTTCGATAGTGGTTGCCATCCTGCAATCCCACTTCTGACACCAATGTGGCGCTCACGAGTCAGAGAGAGGTAGAGAGCACTTTTTATTTATGCAAGCAGTAGAACGGCTTACAACTAACTCACACAATGACAGGTGCAGGGAAGACACCACTCGACATCATGCACAGTCACGGTGCAACAGCAATAACGAAGCTATCGCAAGGCAACGAACGGAGCTGTACTCCTGAAAACAATGGGACAGTACAAACAACACCCGAGGCAACAGACACACTTGCACAAGTCCCATCAAGCTGTCATCCACAAGATGCTGACCCGCATAGCATTACGCGGATCTGCAAAGCATGCTGGGAGGCTGACGCGCTCCCGGCGTCGCTACAATATATTAAATAAACCCTCTGTTATAATGCAGCTAGTCCATTTCTGAGAGAATGTAGAATGGTTCATTTGAATCTTGAGATGCATTGAAAAAGAGTGTACTGTATTTGAAATATGGATATATGTCTGCAAGTATCCAATTGACATTGAAAAACAGTCCAGTCGTGAATGACACTAGACCCCCACAGCTGTCCACCAAAGGAAATCCCATCCAAATTTGATGTTCCATTACAAAATAAAAGTCCCCTGAAATATGCACATTTCACTGTCATCAGGCCTGATTTAAAAAATTCATTAAAAATATTCCATCAGCTATCGTAATAACAGACCAGTTATGGAGGACACTAGACAACCACAGCTGTTCACAAAAATAAGTCCCATTGAAATCTGATGTGGCATTTCAAAATAAAAGCCCCTTGAAATATGCACATTTCACTGTCATCAGGCCTGATTTTAAAAAAATCGTTAAAAATCATCCTTTAGCTATCATGATACCAGACCGGTTCTGTATGACACTAGACCACCCCAGCTGTCACCAAAACAAGTCCCACCCAAATCTGATGTGGCATTTTGAAATAAAAGTCCCCTGAAATATGCATACTTCAATGTCATCAGACCTGATTTAAAAAAACTCGTTAAAAAAATATCCTTTAGCTATCGTGATACCAGACCGGTGCTGGAGGACACTAGACCACTCAGGCTGTCCACCAAACAGGTCTCATCCAAATCTGATGTGGCATTTCAAAATAAAAGTCGCCTGAAATATGCAGATTTCATTCTCATCAGGCGTGATTTCAAAACTTCATAAAAAAAATATTCTTTAGCTATCGTGATACCAGACCAGTTGTGTATGACACTAAACCACCCCGGCTGTCATCAAGTCCCATTCAAATCTGATGTGGCATTTCAAAATAAAAGCCTCTTGAAATATGCACATTTCACTGTCATCAGGCCTGATTTTTAAAAAATCATTAAAAATTATCATTTAGCTATCATGATACCAGACCGGTTCTGTCTGACACTAGACCACCCCAGCTGTCACCAAAACAAGTCCCATCCAAATATGATGTGGCATTTAAAAAAAAAAAAAGTCCCCTTAAATATACATATTTCACTGTCATCAGACCTGACTTTTTTTAAAGATCATTAAAAATTATCCTGTAGCTCTCAAGATACCAGACCAATTCTGTATGACACTAGACTATCCTGAATGTGACCAAAACAAGTCCCATCTAAATCTGATGTGGCATTTCAAAATATAAGTGCCCTGAATTATGCATATTTCACTGTTATCAGACTTGATTTTTAAAGAATCATTAAAAAATATCCTTTAGCTATCATGATACCAGACCAGTTCTGTCTGACACTAGACCACCCCGGCTGTCATCAAGTCCCATCCAAATCTGATGTGGCATTTCAAAATAAAAGCCTCTTGAAATATGCACATTTCACTGTCATCAGGCCTGATTTTAAAAAAATAATTAAAAATGATCATTTAGCTATCATGATACCAGACCGGTCCTGTATGACACTAGACCACCCCGGCTGTCACCAAAACAAGTCCCATCCAAATCTGATGTGGCATTTAAAAAAAAAAAGTCCCCTGAAATATACATATTTCACTGTCATCAGACCTGATTTTAAATAAATCATTAAAAATTATCCTGTAGCTATCGTGATATCAGACCAGTTCTGGAGGAGACTAGACCATCCGAGCTGTCCACCAAAGCAAGTCCTTTCCAAATCTGATGTGGCATTTCAAAATAAAAGTCCCCTGAAATATGCATATTTCACTGTCATCGGACCTGATTTTAAATAAATCATTAAAAATGATCCTTTGGCTATTGTGATACCAGACCAGTTCTGGAGGAGACTAGACCACCCCAGCTGTCCAGCAAAGCAAGTCCTTTCCAAATCTGATGTGGCATTTCAAAATAAAAGTCCCCTGAAATGTGCATATTTCACTGTCGTCAGGCCTGATTTTAATAAATGATTTTAAAAATTAATTTAGCTATCATGATACCAGACAAGTTCTGTATGACACTAGACCAGCCCAGCTCTCCACCAAACAGGTCCCATCCAAATCAGATGTGGCATTTCAAAATAAAAGTCCCCTGAAATATGCATATTTCACTGTCATCAGACCTGATTTTAAATAAATCATTAAAAATTATCTTTAGCTATCGTGATACCAGACCAGTTTTGGAGTACACTAGACCACCCCAGCTGTCCATCAAGGCAAGTCCTATCCAAATCTGATGTGGCATTTCAAAATAAAAGTCGCCTGAAATATTCACATTTCACCAAAATTTTATTTTATAGAAATTACATTACAGCAGAGGTTTTTTTTCAAAATCCAATTTTCTTTGCTTTTAGACAAGAAAATAATGTTTACGGTTATTCACAATGAGTATTTAAGAAATACAACTGTCATCTTCCAAACCGCTTATCCTATACAGGGTCGCGGGGAGTTGCTGGAGCCTATCCCAGCCGTCAATGGGCGAAGGCAGACTACACCCCGAACTGGTCACCAGCCAATCGCAGGGAAATACAACTGTTCATTCTAAATATTAAAAAGCAATTGTTCATTCTTTAATTATATTGTCTTTTTTTTATTGTTTAATAAAACCTTTGCCTCAGTTCTCCAGGATTAACCTGAAAAAAAAAAATTGCTCCATCAAGTTAGAAAGTTGGGGCAGGAGGCCTTGGGACAACCAAGGACACTTATGTATCCCGGGCAGCCTGAGAACATCTTGAAGAATTGGGAGAATAGGCTGGGGAGACGAAAGTTTGGGCTTCGATGCAGCCTCTCTAACCTGAGCGGTAGGTGACGGATGGATGGATGGATGGATGGATGGATGGAAGTTAGAAAGTTGCTCCTCAAATAAAGTTGTTGATTCACAAACTGCTCTATAAAGAAAAATATTTAGAGCCTTGGAGATTAATCTCAAAATCTTGGACTACTTATTTATAATATTGCTTGTGATCGGTATTGCATGGTGTCAAAGAGTAACTTTCTCTATACCAGTGAAAGTGAAGAGTAAATGGTATAAAGTCGGTGTGTCAAACACATTGAGTTCACGGGCCACATTAATCCCACATTGAACCGACTAGAATATTTGTGGCCACATAAACTAGAAATAAGAATTTATTAAAATATTATGCCCTTCATTTTGGTGCTAATATTTAAAAGTACATTTTTAAAACACTCACAGATTAATGCAGTTGCTGATGGTGTAGTGGTATACTCTCCTGAGCTGTGTGCTGGCAGCATGGGATCGCTTCCCGCTCAGTGACACTGTCTGTGTGTGTGCTCTGCGACTGGCTGGCGACCAGTTCAGGGTGCAGTCTGCATGACGACAGATGACATGCCACTGCAAATAATGAGCTGAAATGTCTGAACAATAACTCTATAAAATAAACCAATATTAATATTATATTTTTTATATACATATAAATTTATGCAACTTAAAGAGAAAATCAACCCAAACATATTTTTTTTCAAGAATATGTTCCCAGCAGGCCCACTAGTTGAAACCCGGCTACTGATTTGATGCTGTGTTTGTGGAATATGAGTTAAACAGCATAATCCACCCCTTTTTAGCCATCTCAGGCGGGGGGCATTTTAAACAATACATTCATTCATTCATTCATTCATTATCCATACCGCTTCTCCTCACAAGGGTCGCGGGGCGTGCTGGAGCCTATCCCAGCTGTCTTTGGGCAGTAGGCGGGGGACACCCTGAATTGGTTGCCCGCCAATCGCAGGGCACACAGAGACAGACATTCGCACTCACAATCACACCTAGGGGCAATTTAGACAGTCCAATCAACTTACCATGCATGTTTTTGGAATGTGGGAGGAAACCGGAGTACCCGGAGGAAACCCACGCAGGCACGGGGAGAACATGCAAACTCCACACAGGGAGGCCGGAGCCGGGATCGAACCCACGACCTTAAACAATACAATACAATTTTATTTATACAGCGCATTTCATAACATCTAGAGCTGTAACAAAGCACTTGACATACAAACAACAAAATAGCCATAATACAACAAAATCAATAAATGAACATAAAACACTATATACAATAGACACTTGAAAAGAGCCAAAAATTAAAGTTCAAATCAAAAGCCAGAGAATAGAAATGTGTCTTCAACCGGGTTTTAAAAATGGACGGAGAGGGGCCTTGCCTAACAACCAATGTGAGGTCATTCCAAAGGGAAGGACCAGCAGCCGAAAAGGCTCGATCCCCTCTAGGCTCCGCTTGGTCCTCGGCACCTCAAGCAGCGCCTGGTCCGCAGAGGCTAAGGCTGCGGGAAGGTGCATAGGAGTGGAGGAGCTCAGAGAGGTACGCCGGGGCGAGGCCATTTAATGATTTATAGACAAATAAGAGAATCTTAACTTAAACCCTAAAGGGTTACTCTGTGTCCTACTATATGAAACTTTTACTACTACAACTACAAATAATATAAATAGTAATAATAATAGGAACAACAACAATAAAAATAAATAATATTTTTTAATGATCAGGCTTGATGACAAATTTGAAAAATTTCAGGCCCGATGACAGTGAAATGTGCATATTTCAGAGGACTTTTATTTTGAAATGTCATATCAGATTTGGATCGGACTTGTTTTGGTGGACAGCTTGGGTGTGGTCTAGTGTCCTCCAGTATCGGTCTGGTATCACGATAGATAAAATATATATTTTAATGATTTTTTTTTTTTAATCAGGTTTGATGGTAGTGAAATATGCATATTTCAGGGGACTTTTATTTTGAAATGGCACATCAGATTTGGATGGGACTTGTTATGGTGACAGCCGGGGTGGTCCAGTGTCATACAGAACTGGTCTGGTATAACAGTAGCTAAAGAGTATTTTTTTAAAGTTTTTTTTAAATCACACCTGATGACAGTGAAATATGCATATTTCAGGGGACTTTTATTTTGAAATGCCACATCAGATTTGGATGGGACCTGTTTAGTGGAGAGCTGGGGTGGTCTAGTGTCATACAGAACTGGTCTGGTATCATGGTAGCTACAGGATAATTTTTAATGATTTTTTTTAAAAATCAGGTCTGGTGACAGTGAAATATGTATATTTCAGGGGACTTTTATTTTGAAATGCCACATCAGATTTGGATGGGACCTGTTTGCTGAACAGCTGGGGTGGTCCTGGGGTAGGCCGAAGTCAGAATGATAAAGCTATGATAAACTACAAGGTGATCACCGCCTTCCTCACAATCTTATTGCTGATCTGCGAGAGCCTCGCAATACAACACAACACCGGCAAACGGCTACTCACCTACAGCCGAGATGAACTGCTACGACATCGGTCTTCGCTGTGGAGTAACACCAAGCCTGCCGTGCCCCTTCCATCGAAGCTTCGGCCGAGGAAAAGAGGAAGGCGAGGGGGTGTCTGGAGCCGGTTAAGGAGATGTCCCTTCAAAACCTCCTCTCCCCATCATCATCATGTCCAATGTACGTTCACTCCGTAACAAGATGGATCAACTACATGCAAGGTGCCGATTTGAAAGGGCCTTCAGGGACATATGCATTATCGCCCTGTGTGGGACCTGGCTGGACGAGTCGGTCTCCGACCCCAAGGTGAGCCTGGGCAGCTTCACCATCATCAGGTCCGACAGGATGTAGCACTCAGGGAAGACGCGAGGCGGTGGGGTCTGCCTTTATATTAACAACAGGTGGTGTAACAACATTAAAGTGCACCGTAAAGTGTGCACACCAAACCTGGAGTTGCTGACCCTATCCCTCCGTCCCTTCTATCTCCCCCGGGAATTCCCCACTGTTGTACTCAGGGAAGACGCGAGACGGTGGGGTCTGCCTTTATATTAACAACAGGTGGTGTAACAACATTAAAGTGCACCGTAAAGTGTGCACACCAAACCTGGAGTTGCTGACCCTATCCCTCCGTCCCTTCTATCTCCCCCGGGAATTCCCCACTGTTGTAGTCAGCTGTATCTATGTAGCCCCGAATGCTAACATCAACACAGCAGCGAAGCTGATAGCCGAGGATGCTAATGCTATGTTAGCTAAGTATCCCAGTGCTCCGCTGCTTTATTTGGGGGTGTTGTGTCTGAAAATATGAGGACACGACTTGTTCTGCCAACAGTCTTTATTCAACTGCCGTAGCAGGTGTACACCCATTTGTTTTACTGCTGGTTCTTTACGACAATGCTGTAACGTGGACAATGCTGTAACGTGTAGCAGTACGGCATATGGCCATATGCTACATTCACCCCCCCCCTTCATGAAATCGAAGAATTTCCCAGACAACATAAAACACACAAAACAAGGACTGGAACAAAGCCCATCACGAGCTGAGCAAACCAGGTAGACTGCCAGTTTACTCGCTTAACCTTGTGGGTTATTCTGCCACGCAACAGGCTAAGCTCTGGCTCAGACTTTAATGTTAAAAGTCAGTAACGTAATCGTCCAGGTAACGAGGTTTAAGGCGGACACGAGCTGGACGGGGCTCTGGTTCCTCGGGCACGACTGGTTCGCCTTGTTCTTGTGGACATCTCACTAGTATTTCAGGGCATCCATCCGGAAAACCACCGTTCCTGTCCAAGTGGTCCAGTGTGTGGGTCGCTCCACCCGGCGTTTCTCATCAAACTGCTGCTCATTTGCTGCTGCTTATCTGCCACCCTGCTGGCTGCGGAGGGCACTGATGCAGGAGTGGCCCTAGTCGGAGGACGAAGGCGGTCGAGGGGAAGCTGCAATTCACGTCCAAGCATGAGTAGAGCTGGGGAGGCTCCGGTTGTGGCGTCTGGTGTTGCTCTGTAGTGCAACAAAGTGCTCTGTAGTGCCGAAGAGAAGGGTAGGCCATCTGCTAGGTGTGCTTTTAGTCGATTTTTTAATGTTTGATTAAACCTCTCTACACCGCCGTTGGCCTGGGGGTGATACAAGGCGGTCCTGATATGCTTTATCCCCCTCCCCTCTGTGAAAGCCGCAAAGTCCGCTGAGATGAACTGAGGCCCGTTATCCGTCGTGATAACATCCGGCACACCCCAACGTGCAAAAAGAGAGAACAGGAAGTCCGTGATGACTTTGGTTGTGACTGACCCAGCAGGCAGCACCTCGGGACACTTAGAGTGGAGGTCATACGCCACCAGAAGAAATCGTTGGTGTTGAGGCATGGCATGGCGTTCACCACAAATGTCCACTTGGATATGAGCCCAAGGGCTGGCTGGCCATGGCCAGGGGCTGCAGAGGAGGAGGTGGGGTTTGGCCAGTTTTGCCACTTGTGAGGCATGCTGAACAGTCCTTGACCATGGCTTCCACATCACCGTCAATGCCCGGCCACCAGACCAGGCCCCTGCAGGGTTGCTTCACCCTCACAATGCCCAGGTGTCCCTCGTGAACCATGGCTAGGATGCAGGGCCTCAAGGTGTACGGGACCACAGTACAAAGCCCCCTAGCCACGCAGACATCGTTCCAGCAGGAAAGCTCACCCTTAACCCGATGGAAGGGTGCAAATTCCTCTGACACCTTCGCGAGCCAGCCCCCCCAGGTGAAGGTGCGGAGTTTGGACAGCGTAGGGTCATCTGCGGACGCTGAAGGTCTTGCAGGGAGACTACAGCTCGCAGAGGTGTATGCAGCATGAGGACCAGACCCTGTTCCAAAGTGTCATGGTTGGTGTCCGGTGCAGAACTGGGAGTGGCACGGGAGAGCAAGTCCACCACCACGTTGTCCCTGCCTGGTGCGAACTGAGTGGTGAAATTGTATGCTTGCAGTCTTTCAGTCCACCTATACAGCCACAGCGGCTTGTGCCCCGACCCAGTTGTAGCCAACAAGGCTGTGAGAGCCTTGTGGTCCGTCCGGAGTGTGAAGTGACGTCCATACTGGTACATGTGCCACCTCTCACATGCCCAAACACAAGCTAGGGCCTCCCTCTCCCCGACCGAGTACTTTTGCTCAGCTGGAGTGAGCGATCTTGATGCGAAGGCCACTGGGCGCTCCGTCCCATGATGGAGCTGGGACAGCACAGCCCCAACTGCAGCGTTGGATGCATCGCAGGTCACGAACGTAGGGCTTAGCAAGTCAAAATGAGCGAGTACTGGCGGGGAGGTGAGCTGTGTTTTGAGTCGGCGGATGGCAGCTGAGCACACAGTTGTCTAGGACCAAGGGTGTCCTGCTTCAGGAGGACGCACAGTGGCGCTGTAGTATCAGAGTAGTTGGGGAGGAAGCACAAGTAAAAAGCTGTCATCCCCCGGAAGGAGCACAGCAGTGCGGAGCATGAGGGCTCCGGCAGGCGCAACACGGCATCAACATTGGAGTGCACCGGGCTCAGGCCATCAGCTGTCAGGCGAAATCCCACAAACTCAATGGCTGATGCTGCAAAGATGCACTTCTCCCCATTGAGAGTGAGGTTATGGCTAGCCAGCACATCGAGCACCTTGGAGAGACGGTCGTCGTGTAGGTCACATGTCGCCCCATGCACCACAATGTCATCCACGTACACAACCACACCTGGGATGCCTGCAAAGATGGTGGCCATGATCTTTTGAAAACAGCTGGGTGCAGAGGTGAGGCCGAAGGGCATGCGGGTGTAGCGGAAAACCCCCATGTGTGTCACGAAGGCTGTAAGGTTACGACTGTCAGGGTGCAGGGGAACCTGTAGGTAACCTTGGCGCAGGTCAAGTTTTGTGTCGACCCGTAGAACTTGGCAGCCAACTCCTCCGCTGTGGACAGTGGGTATTTGTCAGGGATCACTGCTTTGTTAACCATCCTGAGGTCAGAGAAGAGTTGGCTGAGGGCGCAGAGCGGCGCACCCTGGAGAAGTGGTTCATCTTCCCACAGCGCTGGCATCTCTGTCCGGTGGCCTTGCAAGCGGGTGCATGGGTGAGGTGTGAGGTAGAGCCACAGTTGGCACAAAGTCTACGTGTGACAGCCCCTTGACGTCCGGCCACATTCACCTCGGCCCAGTTGGAGGCGGAGTCGTCTGAGAGTTGCGAAGTTGGAGCAACAGACTGTGCCAGCGAGAAAGAGCGCGCTGCCAACTGTGCTGCATTCTCGAGTTGGAACGCCATTTCCACAGCCTTCGAGAGCGGCAGGTCATCCGGCGAAAGTAACAGCTTCTCTCGTAGCTTGGAATCAGTCGTGTGCTCTGCTAACTGATCATCTCGTCCTCCAAGCGGCCAAATTTGCATTGGCTCGCCAAGCACCGCAAGTCGGCAATGTAGTGATGTACCGGCTCGCCCGTGTGTTGCCGTTGCTGGCGAAAGGTAATCCGTCGGACTATCACACTCTGTGGAGCGGCGAAATGTCCGGCCAATAAGGCGACACAGTCTTCATATGTCTGCGCTGGTCCGAGGGTGCGAAAAATGCATTGTCCCTCGCTGCCCAAGTTGTGCACTAGCATAGCCGTTAGCCGTGCGTCGCTCGCCTCGTTCAGACCAATCGCCACCAGATATGTTGTAAAAGAGTCATACCAGCGGGACCATGGGAATGGCGGCTCACTGGGAAGTGCAAGGAAGGGGGGGAGCGGAGCAAAGTTAAACGCCATCCTCGTCGCCAAAATGTTGTGTCTGAAAATATGAGGACATATGTAACGTGGACAATGCTGTGACGTGTAGTAGTACGGCATATGGCCATATGCTACAGGGGGACTTCAACGGATGCAGACTGGACAGTGTACTACCATCATTCCAACAGTATGTGGACATTCCCACAAGAATGGGTAACATATTGGACTTATGTTACGGGAACTTCACCGATGCTTTCCGTGCCTGTTCATATCCACCGCTCCGAGACGCTGACCATAACGTCATCTGTTTACTTCCGCTATACAGACAGGAAGTAAAGCGCCACAAACCGGAAGGCAGCAGTGCCCCACAATGGACGAAGGGCGCCATCACACAACTCCAAGGTTCTCTTGCATGCACCGACTGGGCCATCTTTGATGGCAATCTGAATGACAGAGTCTCCGTCATTACAGACTACATTAAATTCTGTGTCTGTTCCACAATCCCAACCAGAACAATAAAGACCAATCCCAACTCCAAACCATGGATCACCCCACTATTAAAACGAAGCCTGAGGGAAAAACACAATTCCTTCAAGCACCAGAACTGGGCCATCATCAAGGCAACAAATAGGGAGTTAAAAAATCAAATAATTAAAGCAAAACTGAAGTACAAAAGCAAACTGGAAACTGAATTCAGTACCATGAACACCAAACAAGCCTTCCAGAGGGTGAAGATCCTAACAGGATATGGACCAAAATCATCATACACAGTCAGCGACCCGGAAACTCTCTCTAAAGACCTAAATTCTTTCTTCAACCGCTTTGATAAACTGGACTTTTCATCAGAGTGTCAAGAATTTCTGAGAGATCCTCCCACCACCAGACCCCGAAGAACCGGCCCCCTTGGAGGAGGTACGGCAAGCCAGGCAAGGAACCTGGGCCTGATGGCATCCCGGCCAGGGTGGTTAAGAACTGTGCCATGGAACTCTCCCCTACCCTGCACTCTCTCTTCTGCCAACGTTACTGGACTGCCACAATACCCACACTATGGAAAACCGCAACCATCATCCCAGTACCAAAAAAACCTAGACCCACAGAACTCTACCACTACCGTCCCATAGCCCTCACATCCATAATAATGAAGTGCCTGGAAAAACTGCTGCTCAACACCATCCTTCCAGCTCTCCCCACACCTGGACCCTCTCCAATTTGCCTACAAGGCCAGGAGGGGCACGGAGGATGCTGTGGCCTGCCTGCTGCATCTACTCCTCCAGCATCTGAACTCCCCAGGCAACTACGCCAGGATCTTTTTCGTGGACTTCAGCTCCGCCTTCAACTCCTTACAGAAGCACCTATTGATCCGGAAACTTCACCATCTTAACATCCCCTCTCAGCTGATTCATCTCACCCACAACTTCATCACTGACAGGCGACAAGCAGTAAGGGTGGGCTCAACCACATCCCCGGTAATTACCATCAATACCGGGGTCCCACAGGGTTGTATGCTGAGCCCATTCTTGTACACACTCTACACCAATGACCGTCGCAACATCTCACCTACCACAACATACCTGAAATATTCCGACGACACAGCCATTCTTGCACTCCCCTCCGACAGCCAATCCATCCTGGACTACCAAAACACGGTCAAACATTTCACGGATTCATGCACTGTCGCCCACCTTGAAATCAATGTCAAGAAAACAAATGAAATATGGTTCAACTCCCCCTCGCCCCAGCACCCCATCATCATAAACACACAAACAGTTGACACAGTGGACACTTTCAAATACCTGGGAGTAACTCTGGACAATAAACTCACTTTTGATCAGCACACCACAGACAATAAAAAAAAAAAAGCAAACAAAGACTGTCAGTCATTCGTAAACTCAAAGGACGTTGCATCCAACCTTATGTTACTACTGTATCAAAGTATTGTTCAACTCATCCTCCTGTACTGCTCCACATGTTTCTTTACCATGCTCTCTGTCACCAACCGCACCAAATTCACACGCATCACAAACACAGCAGCTCAAATCATCGGCTTACCCACACCGAACCTCTCAGATTTAAACAGCAGGTCCATCATTCGAATAGCAAACTCGGTAGTCCAGGACACCACTCACCCACGACACCAATATATCATTCCCCTACCTTCAGGGTGTAGATACAGGTCCATAAAATTCAGGAGGGCTCACCTGGGGAAAAGCCTGATCCCTACAGCCATTTCCGCTCTAAATAACAGACATGACTCGCCTGACCAGTCAAACTGTTATGTTAATAACTATCGTGTATGTATGTTTGTGTGGGTGTGTTTACTTTTCTGTGATGTGTGATGTTTGTGTTTTTTGTGTACAGTCTGTGGAAACGAATTACCCTACGGGGACCAATAAATATAAATCTGGGAAGACCAGTGAGCAAAATGTTACAATAATCGAGGCGAGACGTAACAAGAGCATGGATTAACATTTCTGCATCACTATTCAATAGAATTGGACGAATTTTAGCAATATTCTGGAAATGAAAAATCTCAGTTTCATCTGAGTTAAAAAGCAATTGAGAGACATCCATTGTTTAATCTCGGCAAGGCACGCCTCTAAATTACTGCAATCAGCCGGGTTTGTTATCTCGAGTGGCATATATAATTGGGTATCTTCAGCATAACAGTGAAAACTAATGTTATATTTACGTATAATATCACCAAGCGGAAGCATGTAGATGCTAAATGATAAGGGTCCTAGTACGGATCCCTGCGGGACTCCACATTAAACATTACAAAACTCAGAAGTCGCATTGCCATGAATTACACGGTGCGTCCTCTCTGAGAGGTAAGAATTAAACCAAGAAAGTGCTGAGCCTGAGATACCAACACATGCTTCAAGGCGTTCTAATACAGTAAGTATTATTCTCTAGTAAGGAATCATATTTGCATTGTCCAATCTTTCCTTATAACGGAATTTCCTTATGTGGGAAACGACTACGGTACATGTCCTGTATGAACGTGCAAGTATGTTAACAAAATACATGTGTAACAACACAAGCAATATAATGCCCCAAAAAATATTTCCCCCAATTTTTTTATTAAACAAAAACTAAACTATAAAGTACAGGTATATGAACAAAATACCGTACAGTATAACAAACATGGTCCAAATACTGTTGAAAAAAATACTGTAAATACTGTAACACCAATGCAGTACAGTACTTAACTACAGTAAACTGTACTGTTTACTGTTGATTTTTAGTTTGATTTTAGTGTTAGTGTTGATTTATCTTAGGCTTGGGAAAAAATTAGTGTTTTGAGTTGTTGTGTTGGCTTCATTCTTTGCTGTATGAAAATGTTTGTCTGCGTATAATACAGTTTTGTTGCTAATTGCAAGAAACTGTAAAGAAATGTAAGAAAATGTCTGGGGATTCTTGTGCATACAAAAGCATTTTTCATGCCATCTCCATAGCTCTCTTGCTGCACGGTGGCTTTACATCAGGACTTTTCTCGTAGATTTGAGTTTTTCCGACTCCAAGTGTCTCCTGGATGTTTTGTACTTTGTGTCCAGCTTCGCATTATTGGATGCATTTCACTCTCTCTTTCACGGTCATTACGGTTCTTCTTCGTTTGGATGCCATGAACTACAGACAAAAATGTAAATGAATAAATTTAAAATCATCCGCAAATTTCAGTGAAACGCATGCCAAAGAAGTAACTTACATGTCGCCGTTTTGGATCCGATGATGGCGGAGCGGTCAGAGTTTTTCCATAGTACGAGTGGAGGGAGCTGCTTGAGTTTACGCTACTGCGGGCTTGCCTATGGCTTCCGGGTTCCAGTACCGGAACTTCCGCTGGAAGTAATCGATCGTTAATGTAATATAGAAGTAGGAACTTTAATGCATAGCCTACGTTTTTTTTCCGGGTGAGGGAATTTCTATTTGACAGAGGTCCATAGGTGGGAATACTTACTGTAGTATGTTATGATCGACGGTGTCAAAAGCAGCAGTAAGATCGAGCAAGAGTAGTATTGATGAGAAGTTGGAGTCCATAGCTAGGAGAAGATCATTCGTCACTTTAGCAAGAGCCGTCTCAGTAGAGTGATGGGCTTTAAATCCTGACTGAAGAATTTCAAATGGATTATTAGCGGCCATTTGGTCACTAAGCTGACTTTTTCGAAAATGTTCGCAATAAACGGGAGATTTGAAACCACCCTATAATTACTGAGGTTCTACGGATCGAGGTTTGGCCGCTTAATAGGGGTGGGCGGATCGATCCAAATATCGACATTATCGATACTAAGCAAGTACTTGGATCGGATTGATACTATTATCTTGGGATCGATACTTCGCTCCTCCACCAATTTCCTCACTGCTACTCTCTGAGTCTCTGCCCGAGTGAGTGACTCAGGCACACTTTTAGCCCCTCCCTGGTAGAGAGGGCGACGGGAGAGTGAGAGAGCAGCTGGAACCTAAAGCAATGGCAGAGCCAAACAAGAAGCGGAGCGTGGTGTGGAGTTTTTTTTTACAACAGAAAAGGACAGTTCCAAGTGTGATTTGTGTAATAAAGTGCTCCGCTACTGTGGTAACACAACATTTTAACACAAAAATATGAAAATAGGAAGAAGGCCAATTGTCTACAAACTGCAGTCCCTGCTGACTACAAAAGCTAGCCAGCCATCGGTAAAAGGGGCCAGACACAATTACTCGATGTTGACTCATCTTTCTGGCAAGATCATCAAGTCCTTGCTATGTTCTTCTTTGTGATCTCTGATTGCCTCATCATAGTATCATTGGAGCCGACGTGTACAGAGGTGGGTAGAGTGGGCAAAAATTTTACTCAAGTAAAAGTACTGGGGAGAGGGAGAGGGAGAGGGAGAGAGGGAGAGGGAGAGAGGGAGAGAGGGAGAGAGAGAGAGAGGCGGCTTCAATGTAGCCTAATGTAGCGGAGTAAGAGTACAATTTCTTCTTCTCAAATCTACTTAAGTAAAACTAAAAAGTATAGTGATTTAAAACTACTCCTAGAAGTTAAAAAATTCCCAAAACTTAACTCAAGTAAATGTAACTCATTACTACCCACCTCTGGACGTGTATCACTATATCCGAGTACCTAGAGTTGTTTGCCCTGTGCTGGTGTCTTGTCCTTTTGCGAGTCAGCTCCCTAAGATTAGCTTCAATGTCGGGTGCTCTGGCCCCAGGAATACACATTAAAGTGGCTCGATTTCAAAGCTTAATGTTACGGGTAATGGAGTCACCTATAACTAAAGTGCGGGAGCCAGTAGACCGAGGTGGAATGGGACTAGCTAACGGGCTGAATCTGTTATGCGTCTGAACAGGCTCATCGCGATTAGCAGGCCGCTCAGGGCTAATGCTTATCGGACTAACAGGTTGGCTACAACCCATAAAAACAGTTGTGTCCGCCACATCTACGGTTACCACATTATTCTGCTCGAGTTGACGGACACGTCCCTCTCGCAGGGAGAGCTTTTCAATGAGACGAGTGCAAGTGGTGCACAAAGCCATAGTTGCGTGTAGTCGCCCAGTCGATGAAGGCAGGTGAGCAGCTGAAGAGCAGCCGAGGAAGCCCGTCGCTGTCAGAGTTGTTGTGCGGCCGAGATTGATGGAAACCGGCAATCCGCTGCTTCCCAAAATTTTCAGAGTAGTCTGCTCTCTTGACTGCTCGTTAATGATCACTTGATTACTTTTGATCAGGGATGGGCAACTGGTGGCCCAGAACAGCGCTGTCATTTTGTATCACTGCAAACTACTTTATTCGATTATGCAAGTGATCACTGCAGCTGGTCAACCTATATCCATAACATAAATGGACAAAATAGTATGTGACAAAGTACAGTAAGGCAGGGCCTTGTTCTTCAAACCAAACTTTGGAGAAGAGTGATTGCTCACATCACAAAGTGTTTTTTGGCATTGTGGAAGGATTTAACTTGCATACAGCGTGCTCAGCTAAGGAAACACATGCCATAAAACACCCAAAGCACACTTCTTTTTTTTTTTGCTGATGTTAATGCCAGAGGAGGGTTTGGAACACTGTGCTGACTCAATTAGCACAGTGTTGCCGACTTTATCACACTGTAAGCACCAGTAGTCAAGGACCCCGCTCTGTGCCGTTGTGGTCTGACACTTGGTTGCTGAGTTACAGTGGTCCCTAAAAGCTTCCTTCCAACTTTGCAAGAATACCACTTGCAGTTCGTCATGGAATGTCAGGGAGGAAGTTGATCGTTGCAATGATGGATTGATGCAATATTTCACCAATAAATGACTGCCTAGATAACGCTAGGTACCTCAAAATATATACTTGTGGTAATGGGAGTAAATTACACTAAAAGAGATGAATTGGCCCAATTCATTTGCATTAAACAGTGAAAAAGCCATCAGGAGCCAAGTAAGACCAAGAGACGAATCACTTTTATTTCACTCTTAAATCAAAGATGAATTTGTACTCCAAATTGTGTACAGTTAATATATTTTCCAGAAATCAACAAAAGGACAGCACTTAGGCTCTCAACTTTCTTTTAATGTATTCTTGCTCTGTGCCCTCTTCTCTGATGACTCCGTTGTCTCATCTAGTTGTGGCCTTGGAGTGCCTCCGCCATGAACAGCTTCCCAAGGTTCTGAGAGGTGAATTCCTTCACGTTCTGGCAGTAGTTGTTAATTTGCCCTGTTGGAGAGTAGTCACATATATCAACATACCCACACAAAACAAACACCAACAGAGGCAAACATTCACCCATTTGTGAAAACCCAAACAGGCCAAAACGAGAGGAAAAGGGGACAGAAACAGAAGCATAGCAAAATATCAAATTAGTGGTGGGAACACAGCAGGATGAGAAAGCTGTGGTGAGTGTGGTGGGTGTTGAACAACATGAAACTGGAGAAAAAAAGGCAGTCCACTTGGTGACTGAGCATATAAACTTTAGATTAATATAATTTCCAGATAATAGTGAATATAATTGTGAAGGATATCCTGTGCGAGGAACAGTGGCAGCTGATTCAGTTTGTGATGCTTGGAGTTTCAATCTTAGATATGATGGGAAATGTTTTCTTCTTTCTAGTGGTGCGTAACAGAAAATAATTGAGAAGCACTGGTATAGCTGCCAACTGTATTTTCTTCTCTATAAGCAAGCAAAGCTAAATTGATTTCAAACAAAAAAATATGTTTTGCTGTGTTATTTTGAAAACATTTATTGTGCAGACCTCAAAAGTCAAAATCAGCCATTACTGATATGAAAAATAGTCTACACTATATGCTTTTAACCCCTGCAAATTTTAACAACCTGTCCACAACCCACCGAAAATCGTTCCACGACACACTTTTGGGTCCCGACCAATTAATTCAGTATCACTGGTATAGACTTTTACCAGCATCGAGTGGGTTGCGAAATAAATGTACTTTCATTCCAATATGATATGTAATATCTTATGTTACAAATTTCTATCTATGTTAATGTGGTGGTTTTCACATACGTAATCCTCCCCACGGAACTAAGGAACTAATTTGTTCCACACGTGTTTTTGCTGCATTCTTGGCGCCTCTGTACTTTTGAGAAGCATGTTCAGTAAAGTGTTCTGTGATGAACTGAACTTGGCTCCACAATAACATAATTCCGCCTGCTCACCAAGAATCATGACGGCATTGCAAGTGGATTTGTCCCAAAATGTGTCGGGTAAGCGGTGAAGAACACTCAAACGGTCATAAATAGAAACAAATGTCTTACCCGATGTCTTGTTTGAATAAAAATGGGTTCCACACAAAGTATTTTCCAAGACTTTTTTTTTTTTTTAGCTCATCATTATTTCACGCTGCTCTCGCCACTCAGTAAACACTTTGAATTTTTCTTCCTCATTTCACTCTGAGGAAGACTCAAGCATGCATATGAAGGTTACACCATCACACTGTTGCAGCCAGCTAACCGATGTGCCTACGTGGCGGCCATGATGGGGAAGTCGATGTTCCCATCAAAGGCAATGCATGGACATTGAAATTAAGTCGTAACTTGCTCATTTCTGAACCAATTTTCATGAGCTCTATTTTTTTATTCAACACTTTAGTGTATGCTATCAATACATAAAATTTGAAAAAAAGCTCCCCCAAAATATTTTTATATGTGACAGTAAACTCCCAGTTCCCTGGTCTTAATTGTATGTAATCGCCTTATTCATATCTGTGAGCAGAGCCACAAAGCCATTTCACAGTGCTCTCGCCTCAGATACGCTTGTAAACATCGGCGCACATCGGGAGCATTCTGCTGCTTTTGGCTTTTGTGAGATCTTGGGACACAAGGAGGTCTCCCAACAGGAAGTGGTGACAACTCCAATTGTTGACAGCAGAAACTGTTAGCGAAGTAAGAGAATACCACGACACAAAAAAAATATCAGAACATAAGAAATCCCAATCTGCCAAATTATGTGAATAATAGTTCAATTTTGAGCGTGGATAACAACAAATTGGAGTGTATAAAACACGAGCACATAGTAAAAACTGCTTCTGAAGGGCGATTTTCGTGATGTGTATAATAAAAAAAAGCATATCATTCTCAAGGAATTACAATAGTACAGTAATCCTTCGTTTATCGCAGTTAATGGGGAAAGTTAAGGTAAATTTCTCATTTTTTTAATTTTTATTTTGCATTATATTTATTTTAACGTTTTATCTTGGGGGGGGATTTATGCTGTTGCGAATATCGCCGACATGGTTCTCATCCTTCTAAATACTTATTTAACTTTAAAAATGCAAACTGGAGAATAAATATCAAGCTGCAGGCTGTGAGAGGAACGTGAGCTACAACCCTAGCAGCGGACGATTACGACGGAACACTGGTTCAGAACCATGTTAAAGTTTTACTTTTTATCCTAAAATGTACCCGTGATGCACAGAGGCCGTGAAACTCAAACTGCAGTGTGGCGAGGGATTACTGTATATGCTGAGAGGTAATGTGCTGTTTATGTTCATTTACCTGCAATAAGTAGCGTGTCCATACGAGGTGGGGGCTGGGGGGGCTTGAACATTTTGCTGATGTCTTCTTCGGGCAAGGCCGCTTCCCCTCTGCTCTGTCGCTGGGCGTTCTCCTGCTGCCGCCTCTGGAGGTACTGCACAGAAAGACGGACAGAGGAAGAGGCAGAATTGGAGGACGATGGGGATGGGGATGATGATATGACAGTGATGGGAAGCAAGAAGAAACGGTAAAAAGACAAAAAAAAACCTCAAAAGTGGTATACTGTATATGCAATGTCAGATAGCAATTAATGGTAAGTTTGCATGCAGGTGTTGACAGTCAGTCAAACAGCTACTTTTGTTCATTTGGTGAGAGAGGAGAACTCTTCTTAAATGTGCTGCATTTTGCATGATGTCTCCATGCTTGTGTGGGTTTTCTCCAGATACTCTGGCTTCCATCTCCATTCCAAAAACAAGGACATTAGGTCCACTGAAGACTCCAAATTGCACACAGATGTGAATGTAAGTGTGATTATTGTTCGTCTATATGTGCATTGTGATTGGCTGATGACCAGTCAAGGGTGTACCCCGCCTCTCGCTCAAAGTTCCACTAACCAAATGAAGGAAAGCGGTATAGAAAACGCATAGATGGGTATGCCACTATAGTGCTCTGCACTAAGGTTTGCCCAGAATTGGTCACAGCCTTTTTGGGGCAGTACAGCTTGACCATATTTACTGATGTATAGTTGTCTCAATTGACATACCATAGGTTCATATGATATAAAGATTGACAGTGACTGAAGATACATTTGTAAAACTGTAACAACTGTTTGCAATAAGCAGTGGCTGCCAAAACAGGTCAGTTATTTTATACTGCAGACCTTTAAAAGAAGACAACAGGAAACAGTAAAAAAAAAATGACAGTTTAACTTCAAAACTGTTTTATTTGTTTTAGTTCAACAAAATACTATAAATATACTTAATTAGAATGTTTTCAATAACAAAAACACATTTAAACACTTCACACACACTCATTGTTTACGCACTACTGATACAGTATTTTTATTTCTATCCAGGACTTAAAGTCAAACCCAAATACCCAAATATTTCTTGTTTATTATTTAAGCCTTTGGGGAGTATAAAGACATCATTGAATATGTTACATTTGACATCCCAACCACTAGACTGAAATATGGAAGTCTAGTAGTTTGATTAATTAAGTGAGTAGATGGACCATTGATTTTAATTAAGAAAAATACCAAAGTGATTACACCCCCGTCATTCTTGATATATGTCAGCTCTTATAGATTGATAGAAACCCTACATTTAATATTTGTAGATATTAACGTTCTGCATCAAAGGACTTTGTTCTTTTTGAGTTTGAAATGTCAGACTGTGTTTGAATGCACCTCGCGTCTCGCCAAACAAAATACAAATATGTATTAAGCTAGCGATTGCTTAATACAAGTTAATCGTTCGAGACCCAACCGGCAATATGCATATTGTGTTTTACAACAGTATTTATAATTCCACTTGTACCACTGAAAATAGACAAGTCTTCGTGAGCGCCTAAGTGAATGGGAGCCAGCTGAATGGAGACAGTCCACTTGACCCTTTTTTGTCAGTCCTCCGTCCGCAACCTGGGTAGTACCCTGCCATCCTCGTCCCTCCGTCCTTATTCATAAAAAATTATCGTCCTTCGACCCTGTCCGTCCTCGTCCTTTTAAAGTGGTTCTGTCCTTATGTCCGCCCCCACACAGCGAAGTAAGAAAAAAAAAAAAAAACATACATGCATGACGCCGCGGGAGAGATGCTAACGGCGGAGGTTTGTTCTCATTAGCTGGATAATTTACAATTCAAATCCGCTTAAATTATGGGCACCCACTTCTGGGTTAATGGTTTGATGAACTGCTTGCCACCACACGTTGTATTGATTCCATTCTCTCTGTCTGAGCTCGCAGTCTGTTCAATCCATCACAGTAATGCGTTAATAATTTCACACAAATCGCTCCAGAGTATAAGTCGCACCCCGACCAAACTAAGAAAAAGTGCGACTTATAGTACGGAAAATATGGTAAGTCATTTCTGAATATTTTTTCCACTTTCAACCACTCAAAATGTTCAGTGGCACCAGACCTATCCATAAATATATAGTTTTTATTTATTTTAATTTTTTTTATGCCCTCTATGGACACTAACAGCTGTGGTATGCTAATAGCAAAGCTAACTCTGCTGCATATATCTAAAAAAAAAAAAAAATCAAATTGGAATACTTCATATGGCGTAATTAGAACATTGAATAAGTCAAAAAGTCATAAAAAATTTGGGGGGGTAATGTCCCTATTTTTGACAATGGCAATTTCCCACTTTTTACCCCTCTCGCAGTATTTTGTCCAAAAAATTGACAACACTTTGAAGTGTGATTAAGTCATTTCTAAATATTTTTTCACTTTCAACCACTCAAAATGTTCCGTGGCACCAGACCTATCCATACATATATAGTTTGTATTTATTTTTATTTTTTTTATGCCCTCTATGGACACTAACAGCTGTGGTAAGCTAATAGCAAAGCTAACTCTGCTGTATATATCTAAAAAAAACAAAAAACAAATTGGAATATGTCATGACATAATTAGAGCATTGATTAATCAAAAAGTCAAACAAATTTTTGGGGGGGGGGTGTCCCTATTTTTGACAGTGGCAATTTCCAACTTTTTACCCCTCTTGCGTTATTTTGTCCAAAAATGGACAGCACAAAAGCGTTGTAGCAAGAAGTGTCAATCATGTGCTGGAAAAGGCACATGGGCCACCTTGTTGCCCGCCGTCGGCAGGAGTAAGTGCTGCAAGCCTGCAATAGCACATACACACACACAAAAACATCAGATGACATCAGATGACAAGCAGCTTTGATAGAAAGCTGGACCAGGATGTCAACAGCCCCTTTGCAGTGGTTGTAATAAATTATATGATTCTTTGCTTTTTTTTTGGTCTACCCAATAACACTTCTGGGTCACTGTGTTTTGTGCTCAAAAGTAACTACCTCTTTTGGGCATGTAGGACAATAGGGTTGTGTGGGGCAAAAATGCAAAAACCCTGGAAAGTGGAGCTGTTTGAAGTGTTTATGAGCTGTGGAGGAATTTCAACTTTGTTTTTTGGAAGGTTTCCCACCAGAGTCGCTTTTTTTCCAGCTCTATGGCCAGAGGATAGGAGTTTAAAAACAAATTCTGTTGTGACCATTTGGCCCTCCAATTGGTCACAAAGCCCCAACGCGATTCTCATTGCTTGATTTCGTTCCATTTGTCCTCCCGCAGGCTTTCCGATGTACACCTCCATATTCCACGCATAGGAGGTGGAGACATTGGCAAGTGTCCAAATTTTAATCTAAATCAAATTTTAACCTTATAAACAAAATTGAAAATTCCCTGAACCAATAGGCGTGGACAAAA
>NC_141224.1:25875057-25910057 GCF_054856515.1 Filicampus tigris | reverse complement strand
ACTTTACTAAAGCTTTTATTTTGACATCCGGTTTGACAGGAAACAGTCCGAACCAACGTTTGGAGGGAAGCAGCAACATGCAAGATAAATTTGGCATCTAGTCCCCAACCAGAACACCACAGACTACATTAAAATTGCCCCACGACCCAGTCATCATTTAAACAGCATCAAGAAGACCACATCACAGTTAAATCAGAAAGATCATTTTGCAAAGCAAATAATGATAGATGGAGTCACCAAACAAGGTTTAATGCCTTGCAGTACAATAGAGACTCACCAGTGCGTCATCCAGACGCATCAGTTATGATCGAAATGGCAAAATACCTGGCACGCAAAGAACTCGTGAGCACTGACCTGTCTCACTTTAATGATCAATTAGAAAGCTACAGAGCATGGAGGTCATCTTTCCTCGACACCATTAGAGACCTGGATCTTGCGGAAAGTGAAGGATTGGATCTGCTTACAAAATGGCTCGGCAAAGAATCATCGGAAAATGTGAGGCGCACTGGAGTGGTCCATGTTGAAAATGCAGATGCGGCACTACGAATGACCTGGAAATGGCTCGATGAATGTTACAGCCCACCTGAAGTAATTGAAAATGCTCTCTTTAACAAGCTTGACAGCTTCCCTCGGATTTCGAACAAAGTGAATATGAAATCAAGAGAGCTTGGAGACCTCTTACTGGAGCTACTGTCTGCAAAAAAAGATGGTTACCTACCTGGCTTTGCGTACCTGCACACAACACGTGGCATCAGTCCCATCGTGGAAAAATTGCCATACCACCTGCAGGAGAAATGGTTGGCTCAAGGTTCAAGATATAAGGAAGACTACAATGTAACGTACCCACCATTCTTATTCTTCACAGATTTCATCTGCCACAAAGCCAAGACTAGGAACAATCCCAGCTTCACTCTTCCCAGCACTTCCGCTCACGGGAAAGGAAACAACAATCCACAAACGCACCAACTCCAGAGCTCCAGTGTCAGTAAATAAGACTGACATCTCTAACACGTCTGCTCACACCAAAGATGAACCCAAAGACGATCCCGCGAAACACTGTGCTATCCACAATAAACCCCATCCTCTAAAAAAATGCCGCAGCTTCAGACTGAAACCTATTGACGAACGCAAAGCATACCTTAAAGAAAAGGGATCTGCTTCAGATGGTGTTCATCATCCTCTCACATCGCTCGTGACTGCAAAGCTGTGTTAAAGTGTGAGGACTGTGACAGCGATAAACATCTCACAGCCCTGCATCCTGGTCCACCGCCATGGAAAACTAGCTTCCCAAAGGCATCATCAGAGCATGGCGGGGAGAATGTAAAGGAGGATGCGCCAGAGCTCAGTAAACTCTCTATGCACCGAAGTATGTGGTGGCGACCTTACGGGAAAATCCTGCTCCAAAATATGCTTGGTCAAAGTATATCCTACAAAAAGGCCAGAGAGTGCCGTGACAATGTATGCTATGCTAGATGATCAAAGCAACAGATCACTGGCTAGATCAGAGCTTTTCGATCTCTTCAATATTCAGGGGACCACATACCAATATTCACTAAAGACCTGTGCAGGCACGAAAGAGAGCTCAGGTAGAAAGGCAGCTGGTCTAGAGATTGAGGCATCGAACGGGGGAGTCAGTATTCCACTCCCTGAGCTAATAGAATGTAATGACATCCCAGATAATCGCAACAAAATCCCGACACCCGCAGTAGCTCTCTGTCATCCTCACTTGAAATGTCTTGCAGACGAGATTCCACCCACTGATCAGCAGGCTCGAATCCTTCTCCTCCTTGGCAGAGATGTCATCCAGGCTCACAAGATGAGAGGAAAGATCAATGGACCTGATAATGCACCATTTGCACAAAAGTTGGTTCTTCATTGGGTCCTGGTAGGTGACGTGTGCTTTGGAAACTACACAAACCCACCGTTCACTCCTTTAAGACAAACATCCTCGACAATGGTAGACCTTCGCTGTTCACTCCCTGCACAAGCCATATCCGACTGAAAGGAATAGTCTGTCCCAACCCTCCGCTTCAGTTCGACAACAATCAGAGAAGCTACAGCCAAAAGACAAATGATGACCGTCTTGTACCCACTGTCTTCGAGAGGACTAAAAATGACAATAAGCTTGCTCGTTCCATAGAAGATGAGCTGTTCCTCCAGACTATGGATAAAGAGGTTTTCCAGGATGAGTCCAATTTCAGATCTCCCAGAGCCTAACAATAGACAGCAAGTCTTAAACCGTCTTTGCTCTCTGAAGCGCACACTCGACCGTAAACCTAAAATGAAAGACCAGTTCATCCTCTTCATGCAGGATCTGTTTGACAGCAACCTTGCAGAGCCTGGACTCCCACCCAAAGGGAAAAGAACATTGGTACCTACCCACCTTCGGAGTCTACCATCCGAGAAAACCAGAACCAAATTAGACTGGTTTTTGACTCCAGCGCACAGCAAGATGGCATTTCTCTCAACAACGTGCTGCTCACTGGACCAGACTTGGCCAACAGTCTCCTTGGAGTCCTGATACGGTTCAGAAAAGAACGCATTGCAGTGACCGCAGACATACAACATCCATCCATCCATCCATTATCTGTACCGCTTCTCCTCACAAGGGTCGCGGGGCGTGCTGGAGCCTATCCCAGCTGTCTTTGGGCAGTAGGCGGGGGACACCCTGAACTGGTTGCCAGCCAATCGCAGGGCACACAGAGACAAATATCCGCACTCACAATCACACCTAGGGGCAATTTAGAGTATCCAATCAACTTACCATGCATGTTTTTGGAATGTGGGAGGAAACCGGAGTGCCCGGAGAAAACCCACGCAGGCACGGGGAGAACATGCAAACTCCACACAGGGAGGCCGGAGCCGGGATCGAACCCACGACCTCTGAACTGTGAGGCGGACGTGCTAACCAGTCGACCACCGTGCCGCTGACATACAACATATGTTTCATTATTTCGTTGTGAGAGAAGATCATAGAGATTACCCGAGCTTCCTCTGGTTTCGTGACAACAATCTCAAGAAAGATGTCGTAGAATACAGGATGAGAGTCCATGTGTTCGGGAACAGCCCTTCGCCAGCAGTGGCCACATTCGGTTTGAGAAGGGCAGCCGTCAAGGGCGAGCAAAAACAAGACTCATACACCAGACGAGTAATAGAACGTGAATTCTATGTAGACGATGTACTCATCTCACTACAAACAGGAACAAGCAATCAGCCTCCTAAAGAGAACGCAAGCATCCCTCGCTGAGTCGAATTTGAGGCTTCATAAGTTCACATCAAACAATCTAGCGGTCCTAAAAGCTTCTCCAGCAGAAGACTGTGCCAAAAATGTCCAAAACCTTACATTTGGTGGTGAAGATTCCCCAATACAACGCAGTCTTGGTTTAATCTGGGAAATTAGTAAAGATACCATTACCTTTCAGACATCCGACGACAAGTCATTCACACGTCGTGGAGTTCTCTCGACGATCAACAGCTTGTTTGATCCCTTGGGATTCGTAGCTCCTGTTACAATTCAAGGGAGATATCTGCTCCGTGAGCTGACTACAGAAACAACCAAATGGGATGCTCCACTTCCACAGGAGAAATGCGGTGCATGGGAAGTTTGGAGGGATTCACTTAAAGATCGACAGAAGCTTCACATCCCTCGTCCCTACACAGTTAGCTCTCTCGCAACTGTACTGTGTACACGACTATAGCCCGATTTTGGGCCGACAGACGTGTCGCAGACAAACGTAGTGTCTCCTAAGCAGATTTTTAGCTGTCTTTGACGCATCGTAGCCCGTGTAGTGTGACATTCTCAAAAACTGGTCGTTTGGCGTCTGGGACGCTTCATGACCACAACAACGAAAGTCTGGCATGTCAGAAATTGTGTACGGCTTACCGCATAGTGTGACGTACGCTACTTCAAGTTCTTTTTGGAGAAAAGACAGTTTGTGCTGCCCTCTCCCCACTACGCAGCTGCTTGTCCTGCCTCCCTTGACATGACTGACAGTTGCTTGTTCCGCCTCCGCGAAGGACCTGCGCCGATGGACAGAATCTTGACGGAAGCACGTGACGATTGGGCGGGGTTTGATTGGTGACAGACTTGTAGTGTGACATCTCACCCGGTCCAAGACCGATCGATAACTTGTAGTCTGACAGCACGACCGTCGTGAACTACAAAAAAGTCGGGTCGTCTGAGAAGGCCATAAGTGCATATGTGTGTGTGTGTGTGCGCGTCAGGTTCAGGGCCTGTGCTGATGAGAAGGTCAGTGTGGGAGGATGATAAATCATAGTGGCTGGAGTGTGGGTGATTGGCCCGGGGACGTTGGCTACGTACATGTTTTGTTTTCTGCGGGGTTCACATTGTGAACAGAGATGGGCTCTGAGTTGTGTCACTGTTGCAAGTCCAGCCGCTGCTATGAACCTGGCTGATGATGAATGCTGAACATTAAAGCTTCAGACGTTTTCCCAATTCCAATCGCTCAAAGTAATGACAGAATAACTGAAGTTGTTTAACGTAGGTGTAAGTTTATATGAACACAGTGAGTCATCTGTGTTACTATTTTTCTGACTAATGGTATTTTTTATTATTCATTAGCATTATCTCATTATTATTTTCACTACTATGATAACGCTTGTGCATGACACGTTGGCGTGTGTCGGTAGGCGCTTACACTGCATTTCAGAGGCTGTACTAGCTGAAAATGTGCTACCCTTCAGTCTTCTGTTCTGGCTGAGTGTGCTTGTGAATTCGTTTTTAACACACCAACTGCTTTCCTGCTGCATCTTTTTAATTTACAGCTAATCAAGTCCGTGTATGAAATAAGTCTCTGTGGTATTGAAAGAGAACAAAAACAGGGATATGAAAGACTAACTCATTCAATCCCAGCTGTTTTAACTGGAGGCATTTTACTGGATTTTGACTGCTCTTGCAAGGCCCACAGAATATTGTGTTCTATTGCTATACAAACATGGAGCCTACCAAAATAAAGTTTAGAATATGAGAAGGCCATATGAGAAGGCCGTTTTCCCCCCCCCCCCCAAAATTTGAATTTTCTAGAAACTTAGCTATTTTCTAGTGGAGATTCCAGAAGAACGGAAGAACGTTTGGTACATTCTTCCGTTCTTTTTCAGCTTTTTTTTGTAAAAGCATGCATTTCAAGCATAATTTGACACTATTTTTTGTTTTTGTGACAGCGTCTAAATAATGTCTTTCTTCTACAAAACAACATAACACTCCAAAAAGGCCTTTTGGTTGAAAAATAATTGATTTGCGAGGATAAGCGGTTCACATGGGTAAAACTATTGAACTGAACCACATACAGGAGTGAGTTGAGTTTGTGACTGTGCGTGTGTGTGGATGGATGGATGGATGGATGCGTGTGCGCCCTCCACCATACAAAATTACACGTTTTTTTCCCCCTTTTGTGGTTTAATTATACAAAATAAAACACTTTCCTTGTATTACACCACATTTCACTGCACTTTTGTAGGTTCTGAAGAGCTGCAGGAAGTGAGCGGGCTGCATTCACGTCATGATCACGGTGTTGCTGACAGACAGAGATCTTTATGGCAGCCAGCCCAAATGACTTCCAAACACTTCAACATGCACAACCAGCAAATCATAAAAACAAACTGTGGCGCATCTTATAGATTTTATGTCTGCAATGTGAAGTATCTCTCCCGCACGCACACGCACACACGCACACGCACACAAACACACACCCCCACACACACCCACACACGCACACACACACACACAGCCTCAGAAATAATTATCAGAATTAAGGAAACGAAATAAAATAACTTTCATATCAGTTGTGCAAAAGTTATACTTTTGGAGAATCATCAACACGTGTGAGTGCGGGTGTATTCATAGTATGACTAAAAGGTTTGGGCGTACACCAGCCAAAAAAGGTTGGTGACCATTGCTCTAGGGTCGTGCTAGGGTATACGTCTTTGCTCGCCGTCTTCCACGGCAAACCCAAAATGTAATCAAATAAGCGATTTCGACTTGCCTTGCTTGTTTACAAGTCGTTCCTGTGGCGGGTCTTGTGCCATTTTTAGGTCTGTTACTCTGTTAAAACGTTGAGTAGGAGCATGTGCAGTGTGACTTGCGGAGTGCGGGCTGGCTGCCTGGCTGGCTAGCTAGCTATCTTGGAGAGGGCGGCGCGGCAGAGTAAATCGTGTGCACATGCCTCAAAACAACTCCAAATTACTGTATTTTCTGGGGTATAAGCCGCACCCACTCTATTTTTTTAGAACATTTTGGAAAAAACCTTAAATAAGCCGCACCTTTATATAAGCTGCACCTATCTATGTTGAAAACTTTTATATTTACTGCATTTACAGAACGATTATGAACTGTAAATGTACATGTATGTACCTGAGCAGATTCTTTCCTACCAGTGCCTTTTAACACTGCAGCAACGTTGCTGATTAAAACGGAACAGAACCAAGAGAAAATAAACAGTATTTATCTTCATTTCACTGCCGACTGCCGCTCCAGTTTGTCAGCTAATGTCCACCAGACTCCACCATCTATTGTTCTACTACATTCTGCATATGCACCTGTCTTGTTTTATGTTAATATACTCAGCCAATCTAACACACGACGTGCTAAATCAACAATAGCATTTCACATCGAAACAACAGAACAGACGTAACATCAGCCAATCGCATTCATGTGCACTTCAGGGACCTCTCGGAAAACATAAAATCAAAGCATTACAGCACCTAATGCAATAATCTAGTGCATAGCGCCCTCGCCTGTTGAGCTCCTCCACCTGCAGTCACATCCAGTTAATGGGAAATGTATTGTATTGAATTGTACTGTCATACCGGTTAGAGCGCCCCGAGCGGTGGAAGAAAAATCCACAGAATAGCCGCACCGGACTATAAGCCGCATGTCTCAAAATCTAGGGAAAAAGTCGCGGCTTATAGTCCGGAAAATACGATAATTAACAATTATTAACATTGATATCAACAATCGTTTTTTTACGATTATGCCAATTTTGTAATTGTCGGGTGTAATAATCAAAATCATAAAATCGATTCATTGCACACCCCTAACCCACTCTCGATGTTTGGGGTTAATGGTGAAAACACCCCCCTAATAACCTCGTGTCCTGTCTTGTAGCATCTTTGTACAATACATTGTAGGGATGTGCGCGACTAGTCGTTTAACCGTCTACGATTTATTAAATGTTTAGTATTTTACTAGCCGGTTAAACGCTGCATTAAGTATCACGCATCTTGTTCCTCACGCCTCTGCCTCTGTAAACAAGCTGAGCACCAAGAGAGAGAAATGCCCCCCCTCCCACACACACATAATAGGGGGCGGGGACACTAAGATTGGGGAATAATATTTAGATAAGTAAATTCTGAAGATGTCGACGCTACCACGAAAAAACCCAGCATCGTTTGGCACATCGAGGTGTTTCCTTTGGATGTGGTTTCTCATCGCTCCGGTAGAGTAGTTGTAAGTGAGTTTATGCTGAACCTGCAGGTCGATGATGGCGGGGCCAGGCAGACGAGCATGAGAGTGTTTGTTCCAGCCAGGCACTGTGATGATCACCGCACAGCGAAGATTACCCAACTAATTTGTGCAATGACTGCCTGCGATATGCTGCCACTTTCTTTTGTTGAGGGCAAAGGGTTCGAAAAATTGATGCTGTGTATCGAGCCTGAGTACCCGGTGCCAAGTCGCAAAACAATCATGCCCCAACTCGAGAGTAACCATAACCAAATGAAAGAGGAGATGCTACGAGCGTTTGAGCGGGTCGACTATGTGGCCTTAACTACAGACGGATGGACGTCTATCTGTCCATCCAGCCACCGAATTGTACATGACTATAACGTGTCATTATGTGGACGAAGGACATCTCCTCAGCTGTGTGCTTCAGACATGCGCCTTGGAGGAAAGATACACATCTGAAAACTTGTCTGCTCACCTGCGGAGTGTGATTGGTACGTGGGCAATAGAACATAAAGTCGCCGCCTGTGTGCATGATAATGCTCCTAATATATGGCGAATGAGACCCTGCTGGACTGGGAGTCGGTACCATTACTCATTACATTATTCATAATAAATGCCATGCAGCTGTTAGTGAAAGCATGCCACTGAACACCAATTGATTGGCTAACCTTGTCTTGCTTTAGACAAAATATATATGACAAACAACGCTGCATTTTAAGGGCAAGCAAGGAAAGTCTATCTAATCTAAGCAGTCAATGTAAACATATGATGTATCTGTATGTACAGTATTTATGTATATGCTGCAGCTGCGTATGCTATAAGATAAATATGTGCATTTGTGTGCTGAACTTGTTGGCTCAATGTTGCCATTAGACGTACTTAGCCGATTTTGACTTTTGGGTCATAAGCTGCATCGCTTCAGTTGTATGGCTAGGCGTTGGCCGAATGAGCCAGCCGGATCGGCCCGGGCAGGATCACCGACCCCGTGAAGGGCGACTGCTGCCACCGCGGTGTCCCAGCAGCTGCCGCCGCTGTGGATATCCGTGGGAAGGGCCAGGCACACGCCCAGAGTGGCCGCGGCCCGCGCATGCCGGCCAGTACGAAGCGATCGGAGGGGCTGACCAAGCGGACCACGGCAGCTCGAGTGGGGGCACACATTTTTTATTAATTTTTTTGTAAATCGGTCGTACTTCATTCGTAGCGTTTCCGCGCGGCTAACTAGGAATCGAAACTTAGCATTAGCACCGACATTCTAAAAGCTGAACGGTCCCGGGAGAACCGGAATGATAGACCCAGTTCCATTCGATGCCAGATTCTCGGTGCCCAACCCTAGTGGAGTGTAGTTGCTTCTATGAAAAAAGGTTTGCGTGTGCATACAAGTATACGTGTGAGAATTACCTGGTGCTTCTGCTGCTGCTGTTTGCTCAGATTGCGGCTGTAGGTGTTATATTTGACTATGTCTTGGTTCATGTCATCCACCCTGTCCATCAGGAGCTGAAGGCTTTTCTCCAAATGGTTACTGCAAGAAAGGTATCCGTTACTTACATTGTTTTGCTCTGCTACATACACATTTCCATTTACCTATAGTGGCCGTAATTTTCAACAGATTTACAGTCTTTGTAAGCTTTGCATTGCTTCAAACAACCTCTTTTAGTAGATTAGAATGATTATAAAGGTAATAACAGCGATACACCAAAAATTGTCGTACAGTGCTTTTCCACTTTCGGTTTGACTTTTGTCACCGCAACAACACGGCCCAAACAGGATGTTATGATGAGGCAAGGAAAAACCTTGAAAGCACGCACCCTGCGGCCTAAGCAGTACGAAACCCTGAACTCGTCGTGGCTAGTTGTAGGACAGCTGGGGTAGCGGTGCATCACACACACAACCTTGGCTCCACTCCACTCTCCAAATCCTTGATTTGATTGTATTTTCAATTTCGAGCCACACATTTTTTTTTCTTCTTTTTTTTTTTAGAACATTTTGTTTTGTTTTTTTTACGGCCCAGATTCAGAGAACAGGTCAGCCGTGTTTGGTCGTTGTGATGTCATTTTCAGTCAACAGAAGACAAAATGGCCGCCCCCAGAGATGGCTAAAAACGAGTGCTTCTTGCTGCTTAACTTATATTCCACAAACGCAAAATTAATCAGGATGCTGTGTTTCAACTAGTGGGCCTGCTGGGAAGATATTCTTGAAAAAAATATGTTTGGGTTGACTTCCACTTTAAGTTAAATACTTAAGGACAAAGTATTGCAAAACAATCACATTTTCTGCCTATAATTTGTATCTTTGCTGTTGGAATCGTCAAGGGGGCCGCAAAAGAAGCTATATGCATGATGTATTTTTAAAAATAATGGGCCGATTATTTGGTTAGACTTTTTTTTTTTGTCGAACAGCAAATTGGCATCTACCTCAACAAAATATAACTAAAAAAATTTACGAGTAAGTAAGTGGGTAAATTATTCCAACAGTCACTTCAGCTCTCCAAGTGCATGGTAAAAAATCTAGTGGCTCCAAGCAATAACATACACAATAAAGACAAAGTACTGCAACACCCAGCCAGTATTTGTCGCTGTCCTCGTATGTCTAAATATGGTCAAATTTTGTTTTTATAAAAATTGATACTAATGGTCCGTCCCCACTTCGTCTGTAGTTTTTACTCAATTTTTGCCAATTTAAAGCAGTAAAAATAGCAAATACAAATAGACTGCCTCTCTTGAACGCAACTTGTTTGAGGAGTGTTCGAGAGATGTGGCAAAACTACTTCAGTTTTCTCCTTCTGCGGAAGCTGTGTGGCGTAATTGTCGCCTCGATTTAACGTCTGGGTGTTTTTTTGTTTTTTTTAAGACAGTAAGGTTCGCTGGATTGAGTTTGTTAAAGGCTTTTTGCACGCTTCAAATAATTGCAGACTTTGAAGTACTCAGCTGCCGCCAGCTTTGTGTTTGTAGGAAGCCAGTGGCTCCTTAATCAATGCCAGTGTTAAATTAGCGATCGAATGTATTCTTTAGGTAGTATTATGTTGCTGTGAGTGTGCAATAGCAATATAAGGTATAATACAACTTGAAGAAAGCAGTGCCTCGAAACTCAAACAAGCTGGCTTTTTTTTTTTACTTCCTGTAAAGTTGTCATTTTGACAGTATGAGAATTCCTCTTGACAGCGACGATATACTGATGGTCCCTGACGCCTATTGATTAGTTATTGTGTTGAATCAAAATTAAACATTTTCTAACATCTGCTTTACTTTGGAAACCAATGATCAACATTTTTGCACATTTTCTGACAAGAACCAAACTAGTAAGTGAATCTTAAAATGTATTTAAATTGTTTATTATTAAATTTGTTTGTGCATTTTCTGAACTGTCAATTTAAAATAATGTCTGTTTTTTAATATAGCGGTATTAAAACTTAAGATTTATCGATCAATCTACTAAAACACAATATACAATAATCGACTGATTAATTGGTTATTAAAATAATCAAAATAATCGTTAGTTGCAGGAATAATATAATTACTTTAAATAACTGTCCATGTATTAATTTATACATTTAATGTTTTCAACCTGTAACATTATTTGCCATTTGGGATATGTTGTTGTCCTTATTCTTCAAATACTAAGATTTAACTAAGATAACTCATTAATTGCCAGCTATTTTTAGACCCTCTTTTACCCTAACGTTTGAAAAAAGTTTGAAAAAAATATAAATAAATTCCTGGGATTGAATGGCTGGACTGTGAAAAGACAAATATGTCAATGGCAGTGAATGAGTTAAACTGATAAATGCTTGCCACAAACTATACATTTTTGTTGGTCAGATGATTTGTAGGTTTTCTTTGCAGAAAAGAGCTTTCTGCTGCAGCTATAACTAACAGCATTGAACTGAAGAAGGTCAGAGGCCTTACCAAAACAATGGCGCTAAACTCCCTTTAGTACTGTAAAGCCAAGATGAACTGCAGTTAGGTGATACGTATTAGTCGGTTCATCATCAAGAGTGACGTCTCTAAGAGGACACACTGACAGTTGATATATTGTTGCCATTATAAAAATATTGATCATGCCTTCTTGTAATTCAAAAGATAATGGCAAAAGGTGTTGCAATCAGATTGCTATCAGGTCAAAGTTTCTATACTTAAAGGAGGAATGGATTAATGCCATAAAGCTGCAACCTTCCCCTTGACCACTGGAATGCTGATAATAGCAGATAGCTTTGCTTGCTCAGTGGGCTCATCACTCAGGCTGAAATCAAGATTATACGAGAATAATGGTGAATTTTCAGACTAAATGTTTTAAATAGAGGATGAAATATTGTTCAGATACTGTATTTATAAATCAGGTACGAATAGTAGTTGAGTGTGGCTATACTGGAAAACTGAATAAGGACCAACCTAAAGTTATATATTGACTTATCATATTCAGAGGAATTTTGAAGTTTAATTTGTTCCATGACCAAGCTCGTACCTCAATCTATTTGTATATCAAATTTCTCCATTGAAATGACATCAACCTGCTCCAACCTCCACAAAAATACGCTCCTTATGTGTTACTATGTTGTAATAAAGAAAAATAGCAATGTGCTGAATAAAATTCACAGTAAAATAATTTAAGGCAGCCACAAACGATTATTTTGCTAGTTGACTGATCATCCACAGTAGTCACGTTTAGTCGACTAATTGGATCATATGTGAATCGTGGCATGAAATAATGTCTTTTTGCTGTAAATAATTTTGCGCTTGAAAATTGAACTAAAATTATACGCAATGCAGAGTTGCACTAGAGGTAAGATCTTAAGCCCGAAATTCGGGTCGGCTCGGGCCTAAAATGTCAATCATTACGTTCGGGTCGGGCCGATATTTAATAAATATATGTTTATAAAAATGTATACTAGAACAATGTGTGGATACTAAACAAAGGAATAGTTATAAAATAAAATAAATAATTTGGATAAAACAGAGAAGACGCTGTAGGGTAATTGCTATTAAACTACTAAACAGGAGCCGCAGAGCCAGAGCACGCTTTGTGCACGTGACAGAGCCAGAGCTCGCTCTTTAATCTTTCCCTTCGCCAGTCTGCATCTATTTTGCCCTGGTATTCCCGATATGAAGCAGCAAGAAGTCAAGGATAAACCAAAGACAGGGGAACTGAAAAGGCAAACATGCACCGGTAAGAGCCCGTGATGTGCTTCGCGGGCGCATCGGCTGTGGTGTGCTCGCGGCCCCGGCTGCCGTGCGCGATGCGCGCGGGCGTGGTGCCCGTGATGTGGAAAAGCTTCAAATTGATTGTTGAAAATACTACAGAAACTTGCGTTGGATTCGCTGAATGTAGTCAATGTGGCGCTTTGCTTTCATACGAGAGCAAAAAGACTGGCACCTCGACGCTGAGCAGGCATTTAAACAGCTGTACTGGAAAAAGTGATGATCGTCAAACTATGAAATTTCGGGTTTGCTTCGGGCTCGGACCTGCAAATCAAGTTAATTGGTCGGGCTGGGTCGGGCTTTAATACACGGGGGCCTGGGTCGGGTAGGGCTGGATTTTTTATGCCTGATCTTACCTCTAAGTTGCACTAATACGATGAAACTATCTATAACTACAAAAAGAAATAGTTGTGAACATATTTCACTCTTCTTGGGCACCAAGCTTTTTATTTATTTAATTTTGTAAATGTAGAAGGTAGTAAAATTAGGAAAATGCACTACACTAAAGAAAACTACAATAAACACTTGTATTGTTTTTTAATATTGCTTTTATTTGTTTTTATCCAAAACATTTTGTTTTCCTTCATAGTATGCATTATTTAAAAGTAGTAAATTTATCAACACAAACAAAATGTGGTATGCACCTGAAAAACAAACAAAAATCCTTAAAAATTATGGGTAACTTTTTTTTTTTTTTAGCTCCACATTGTAACAAACTAAGTTATATCAACCACAGACAAAAACTGTTGTGGTTGTTAATAAACCCGAGTTCACTGAGTAATGCCGCCATAATCCATAGTAGATGCAACAATATGTTAGCATACCAAACTGAACATTGTGTTATCACATCAACCATGCCATAAAATGTGTGTGCTAACTACGGCTAACTTCCAGCAAACATGACTTTCCCTATGTCAGAAATGAAAGCGATCATCCACAAAGTACTGTTTTTCCATCCCCGTTGTGCTACCATAAAAGGCATGTTTGCAATGAATTAAGTACTTTTGATGAAATGCGCCGTAGCTTTCGGACTCTGTTTATAACATCAGTTATCCATGACACTACATGACACACAATGCTTCTGTTTACATGACGGATGACCCTGATTACCAATACATGTGCATCTCAGAGAGAGAGAGCGAGAGAGAGCGAGAGAGAGCGAGAGAGAGCGAGAGCGAGAGAGAGCAAAGTAGAGACATGCAGAGAGAGACAGAGAAACAGACAAACAAACAAACAGCCAGCCAGCGTGAGAGAGACAGACAGAAAGACAGGCAGACAGAGAGACAAAGAGAGCGAGAGACAGACAAAAAGAGAGAGAGAGAGGGAGAGAAAGACAAATAGAGAGAGAGAGCATGAGAGAGAGAACTGCAACACTCGCCGATTCATTGTTACCATGTTGAATTGTCTAATGAACTTTGGTCCTAACGTACGAAAATTGATGAAAATATTGATAGTTTTTCAAACTAAAAGCAGATGTTTGCAAATGTCTTATTTGGAAAATTCCATGGAGGACTACAGAAATATGAGAATATTTACTGTTGACAGTCTGAAATTCCAAGGATTTTGAAAATTTAAACTTGAACAAGGTCTCTGAAGCATTAATTGATTATCAAAACACTTATCGGTTCAGTTCTACACCTAACTATTGAATATATCTATTAGACAAGCCGACGTTATCACTAGTGTTGTTCCGATACCGATACTGATATCGGATGGTCTTCCGATACCGCATTAAAACGCTGGTATCGGATTGGTCGGTACTAACAAATAAAAGGCCGATGCCGGTTATTGATACTGGGATCATTATTTGAACGCAGCGCGCATATTTGAGAGCCGCATGCGGAAGGAAAATACGAGGAGAAGCCTTATCCATTATTAGCGTTATTGGTCATCGGTCTACTTATGTCTAGTTCGATGAAAAAGGTCGCTATAAGGACATACATCGCCGCATTGGAGGCAGTTGTTTGGGGGGGCTTTGATGCTATCAAGAGCCTGCAATTACTTTGGGGGCATGTCGGCTGGATCTTTGTCTCGTAGCAAAGTATGTTGCTTTTGTTTGACACATCGATCACTAGTTTAATGGTGTAAAATGTCTTTCATAAAATGGTTTGTGTCCAGATAAACTCGTCTTTATGACCGTCAAAGCTTTTCGAGCTCGCCCTAGCTTGCTAACTGCTAACAAAGAGACGAGTTTGTTTTCAACACATCGCTCAGCAAAATGTTCTATAATGTTCCATCAACGTATATGAAATTTGTATACCTATATAATTAACAGATTAATGTTGAACAGCAGTGCGAAGTAAATCTTGAATGAAAAGTAAAAAGAAAACATTAACTGATATAAAGTCATCAGATCATAACCTTGTATGTTGTGATGGTGTTAAGTGGTCACGAAGATTTGACAGCCATTGTGTCAAACAACTTCGTTTTTGCCCCTGGTTAATTTGAATCCAAGCCGGTATCACAAAATAGAATCTCGAGTTGACCGATTAGAGCAACCATAAACAGCACAGGTGTTAACCATTTTTAGAAACACATAATGGACTTCTGTTATCCCACTCACTCGACCGCCTGCCCTTCTGGCAGCATACAAATGTGACGTCACGCATTGGGGGGTCGGTTAGAATCACTGAATATATTTTAGAAGTACAAATGCTGCACCTTGCTTTTTTACAAATGTACATTCATGTGAATACAGTATGTATCCCATGTCTCACTCTCACAAGCACGAAGAGCTAAGAAAATAGGCTGTATTTTGTGTGTATATGTAACTACAGATACTTCAGAAGTGATGATTTCAATATGAATAATTTTACATCCAACTAAGTGCAATTCTTTAGAATCACCACAAAAAAAATTTCCTTATTTTGGATTTTTTTTCAAACGGTGAGGTATCGGTACAGTATCGACATCGGCCGATACTGCACAGCCGGGTAGCGGAATCGGTATCGGGGCCAAAAAGTGGTATCGGAACAACACTAGTTATCACACATGAATTTATGAACAAATTTAAGCCTAAGCTTCCCCCCATAAATGCTCAATGCGTTGTCGTGCATTTGGTTCATTTACTGTAGGTTGTAAGCTTTACATTACATTTAAAAGGTTTGTTTAACGACGCATAGCACGAAAAAGACAGCTTTCAAAACATTAACTGAAAGACTTGTCGATTCTATATCGGCACAGCCATGCCTTCCACAAATATACATATGCTTTTTTTCCCCCAGATTCAATGCAATTGTGACATGCCTTGAGAAGAATCGAACATTAAACTCTCTGGAGATTTAAGAAAACGCAGACTGGACTCGAGCACCCTTCCCTTGTGCTGTTACTCCATCTCTTACTTTTGTATCACATCGCTGATCTTTTACCAACACTGCCACACTGGCAACACTGAAAACAACACTATCAGCCTTGCTGTTTCTTCCCACAGGCCCCATTCGAAGTGGAGAGCGTCGCTGCTGCTGCAAGTTCAATCTTGACAAGGCTGCAGCACTCCACTTCTAGTTTGAAGCGCTCTCTCTGGAATTATACCGTTTCATTTGAGAAAGTTTGGCCCATTCAAAATAGAATTAAAAAAATCATAAATAAATACATTGAAACTGTTTATCTAAATTACAACTGTGCCCACAAGGGCTGCCTGGTCTGGGTAAATTTCGGCCCTGTGTACACTTCGGATGTGTGTGTTGATGTTGGGTGTGTGTATTTGACCTACGGGTTGCGTCTGTGAAAATTTTTAGGTATCTTTTCCCTCTGGTGTGTTTCTGTTGCTATGGCACCCCTAAAAAGAAACTTGACCTGAATGAGGCAAATACACAAACTAGTGTATAGTTACTTACCATAAACTCAGAAATTAATGACACATGGCCAACATTGTGCTTTAAAACCAATAAACCGCATGCGCCATAATGTGGCAAAACTAATATGAAGTACAGCCAACTTCATTGTCCATCAAATATGTTAGCCTGTTTTGCGTGTGTTTTATATGTTTGCTATATTTGTAATTTGTGTAAATAAATGCATATAACAGCTACTGAAACTTAACACTTGTTCAGTAACTGATGTGATCAGAAAAAAAATGAGTTAAAGGACCTTTAAAGAGGTTCTCTGTACATTTTGCTCAGGAAACTGTAAGTGGCATTCAATTTCAATAATATTAATCCATTTTCGAGCAATAAGTAAATTGCGTATTGTCTCTGGAATGCCCCTTTCACATTGCTAAAATCGGTACGCCCACCCCACAACGAGGGTTGGGCATCGTTTGAATTTGGATGATTCCGATTCCGGTTCTTTGATTCGATTCCGGTTCCAAACAATTCTTGATTCCGATTCTTAACATAAAAAAATGAGTTATTATTGGACAAATCATGAACTTCTCTGTTCTTCAATTTCATGAACTTTTTACTATTTGTGAACTTTACCTTGGATTATTCGAAGGGCTGTTTGTGTGTGTGTGTGTGTGTGTGTGTGTGTGTGTGTGTGTATATATATATATATATATATATATATATATATATATATATATATATATATATATAATTAATTTTTCGGTCAGAATATATTTCAATGTTTTCATCACAAGAGCAAAGGAACTATTTTTTTAATATAAAGTCAAATATACACACTCATATTTTTAACTGCATGAATGAATACAATGCATGCAGTAGGAAACTATGAATTAGGTATGCAAGAGTTGTCATCTCAGCAACTTTCTAATCATATTGTGAACTTGGTGATTCATCCAAACACCCAGTGATGGCAAACTGGGAATTAATGTGTCTAACTTCACTGTATTTTTCTCAAAAGCATTGCGTTCAAGCAGTGTTCCAACTGACTTTACTGTATATCACCAGCCAAATTAGAAACAAGCAGACGGGGAAAAAAAAAACCCAGTGACAACACGAGTTGTTCACAGCCTTGTCTTGTGAAATGCACCGTGTACCTTATGAAATATGTTTATCAAGTAACTTTAGCTGCAAACCAAAACAGAGGTGAACTGAAGAAAACATTAAAAAAACTTACCCAGAGTGGAGGCAGTGATCAACACGAGCCATTAATTTTAAATACAAACCGAAACAGAAGCAAGCTGAGAAAAACAGAGTACTGATTCGAGCAACGTGAGCTGAGTCAAGCCAAGCAAGTTCAGTATTTGAAAGGAACTAAAATATGGTGTCTTGTCGTATTTTCTTCAAAGAGACAGAAGTTTCCAGATTTTGTGTTTTATTTGTGTCATTGTCTTCATTATGTCACAATGCAATAATTCCTTCATTAAGCAGGCAGTCGGTTGACTGGGCATGAGCTTTGGCCGATAGCGACTCCTGAATGAATGTGCATTCTGATATTGCTTGTGAGAGAAATGCAACTGAAGAGCATCTGCAACTGCATCATCCTTTAAACACCAACAATGGTGTTACAATAGTTTCTACTGTGGACAGATGAAACCTAACTGAAAGTGCATCTTATTCAAGAAACGTGTTGAGCAAAGCTGGGCAAATGATGACAAAAGTCATGTACTTTAAAAGGGGGGGGGGGGGTTACAAATACAGAATCCTTTGGGACATAACAGAAGCATTTGAAATCTAATGATTCACATTCAAGCAATCCACCGCTGTGAGAAACTATCATCTGTGTTAACAACCGTGCTACCTCAAATACAACGGCATTCACTTAGCTTTACAAGTGGTTGACAAAGACAAATAGGGCCACATATTACAAGATGAGACAAAAGGAAAACAAATAAAAACCTATTATCATTTATTTCCTTGAAGGACGGGAACTTAAGACGAAAAGGGCGAGACTGTCAGCAGAAGATGTAGTGAAACAGATACTACAATTCAATACAAAAAAAGAAACTGACTTGCATTCTTACATCAGGAAAGGAAACAAGGGGGAAAGGAGAGTGGGGAGGTGGGGGCTGTAATCGATGGAATAATCGATTCTGAATAGATTAATTTATGACAGCCCTTATCAAAAAGGTAACTTGAAAAGAGAAATTATAATTGTTTTTTTGGTCAAAATGACCAATAGAGCAGTTGGGGTCAATTGGCCATGGTTTTATAGAGCCTTGGAAAGTTCCCTCCCACAGTATTGGGGCGGCAAGGTCAATTCCATTGTTTTTGTTGTGTACTGAAGAAATTTGTGTTTCAACTCAAAAGATGAAGATGATACAAAGGTTAAGAATTCCAGCTTTTATTCCATGGTACTTATTTACATCTAGGTGTGTTAAACAACTCAGGAGAGCTTTGATACCACCCACTTTTCAAGTGACCAAAAGCATTGGAACCGACATTATTAAATTAACTTCAAGTGATTAATATTTCATATTTGGTGGCATAACCCTTACTTGCAATAACTGCATCAGTAAATGTCACTTCTTCTAGTTCTTCTTTGTTTCTGGGGGTTTCTCCCTTCAGTCTCCACTCCAGGATGTAAAATACATTCTCTATTGGGTTATGGTCCTGTGATTGACTTGGTCAGTCAAAGACCTTCCACTCCCCCCCCCCCTGATTAAGTCATGTGTTGTGTTGGCAGTGTATTTTGGGTTATTGTCTTGTTGCATGATGAAGTCTCTCCAAATAGGTGTGAATGTATTTTGCTGTAAACTGCCAAACACAATGGTTTTGTAGTCTTCAGAATTCATTCTGCTGCTACTAGGGCTGTGCAATTAATCAAAATTCAATTACGATTTCGATTATTACAATACACAATTACAAAATTGGCATAATCATAAAAAAACGATTATTAATACTAATTTTGAGTTGTTTTGAGGTATGCGCACACGAGTTACTCCGCCGCACCGCCCTCTCCAAGCTAGCTAGCTAGCCAGCCAGCCAGCCCGCAAGTCACACTGCACATGCTCCTACTCAATGTTTTAACAGAGTAACAGACCTAAAAATGGCACAAGACCCGCCACAGGAACGACTTGTAAACAAGCAAGGCAAGTTAAAATCGCGTATTTGGTTACATTTTGGGATTGCCGTGGAAGACGGCGAGCAAAGACGTATAAAGTGCAAGTTGTCTATGCATCCACCGGCAACACAACGAATCTATTCAACTATCGTTTGGTTTACGATGATGTTATAATACACCAAAGCAAGAAAACACAGAGTTAGATTTGGCATTGCAACGCAAATCTCAGTCGTGGAAACACTGTACGCAGCAACCCCCACCCATCAACATCAGAGGGACACAAAAAGATAACAGAATCTATTGCCCGGACGAGGCTTCCAAATGTTTAGGGCACAGACTTCAACTTTGCAATATATATCTTATGCAAATATGCACTACTTTTACTAGCACAAAAATAGAAACCATGATAAACATTATTACTGTGACTCAAGTTAAATTTCTTGTGTAGTCTATAATATGAAGTAGGCTTGTCACGATATTAGAATTTCAACTTCGATACAGATACCCAGTTCAGTATCGATACTCGATACCATTTCGATACCACACGGAGCAAATTAAAGCACATGCTTTTTTTTTTTACTGTAAAACTTTGTTTTATCGCCCAAAACTTAAATGATCATTAATACAACAGTTTTTTTAAGCGGTAGTGCAAAGAAATAGTACAACTTCAGTATTTAATTTCGACAACCCTCTGTACAGTCAATGCCTGGAACACATTTTAAGTTGTCTGAGCCTGGGGTAGTGCAAAACAAAGGAAGACATAGTGCAAAGAACAAAACAAACAAAAAAAACAATTATTCATCTGTAAATTGTCTGAACTAGTGCAAAGAAATAACCATACTGTGCAACACCAATGGCACATCATTTTCAAGTTGTTTGAGTTAGTGAAAAAGAATAACACCCACCACATACAGTAACATAAATTGACAACAAAATCTGTAAGTATCTAGACCCACATGTTTATCTATTAAGGCAAGCCAACAAGTCACAGATAATAATAAGAATAGTCATAAAAAAACATTAAAGCAAAATTTTTTTTAAAAATACTTTCAGTTATTGGCTATCCAGAACAGTAGCAGGTAGGGTTGGGCATCGTTTGAATTTGGACAATTACGGTTCCGGGGCTGACCGAGAGGACCACGGCAGCTCGAGTGGGGGCGAGCTTCCGTGCAATTGCGACGCAGCTTCGGCGGCAGGAGCCCGGGGCAGCGCGCTGTACCGTGTGCGCACACTTAAATTTTTTTTTTTTTTTTTTTTTTTTTTTTTTTTTTTTTTTTTTTTTTAAATCGGTCGTACTTCGTTCGTAGCTTTTCTGCGCGGTTAACTAGGGAGTCGACGAGCAGTCTGCACTCGGCAGAGCAGGGAGGGAGGGAGGGAGGGGCGCATGGGGCAGGCTTCGGCAGTATGTGCGGGGGCAGCAGACCATTAGGAGCACACGTTGGCAAAGCGCTGTTGGTATCGAAGTCAGTGGTTTGGTATCGGTAATATCGATGCCACAGCAAGCTAGTATTGTATCGGTTCAAAATGTTTAGTATCGAGTAAGTACCGAAGTATCGATATTTTTGACAAGCCTAATATGAAGTACATTTTTTTGTATTCATTTTTGCTTCAAATTGCTTCAAATGCAAATTGCAAACATATATATTGGTCATTATACTGTAATACAGTTTATATATGGCCTACTGTAATTCAGAAGCAATGTATAGATTACGTACTAGTATGTCACAGTCAACATTTAAATTAGTTTGACCCAATCAGCATATTAAATTTATAATTTATCAGAAGCAAATTACTTTAACTTTGTTTCCTATTAGTAATTATTACTTTAAAAACAAAAAAAGGCTCCAGAAAAAGGTCTAAATGTATAGGTGAATAGCATGTCTGTTATTCTGTCAAAATTGGCATTTTACTCCAAGTAGTTTACTACTTTGGCAATTATAAGTGCATAGCAAGTTGACTCGTTTGTTTATACAAGTAAACCATACTTAAATTTATACATTTGTGCTTTAATGAAAAAATAAATAAATACATAATTGAATAAATGTTGTTGGGTCCAAAACAAACTTAAATTATAGCGTTTCAAAGAATTTTGTCTTAATATTTTTAACATGTTTAAACCTGTTCTTGTTTTGTGGCAAAAATAATCATTTAAATAATCGTGATTGCAATTATTACCAAAATAATCGTGATTAATATTTTTTTTTATAATCGAGCAGCCCTAGCTGCCATCATCAAGTTAGCTACATCGTCAATAAAGACTAGTGAGCCGGTTCTAGAAATAGCCATGCAAGCCCAAGCCATGACATTATGACAAGCTTCACAGATGATATTGTGTGTTTTGGATCAAAAGCAGATTCTTTAATATTCCATGAGAAAGTAAGATTATCAGTGTTAATCTGCAAAACTCCGGCCCTATTTATTAATTTATTATTCAAAAAGGCCCATTATGGGCCGATAAAACTAGCTACCTGATTAATCGGACGGACACTAATAGCAATATTACTGCTTTGAATGGGATTCTGCTTTATGTGTATTCTACACTAAAAAATAAAAATGCAACACTTTTGTTTTTGCTCCCATTTTTATGAGATGGACTCAAAGCTCTAAAACTTTTTCCACACACACAATATCACAATTTCTCTCAAATATTGTTCAGAAACCAGTCTAAATCTGTCATAGTGAACACTTCTCCTTTGCCAAGATAATCCATCACACTTTACAGGTGTATCATATCAAGATGCTGATTAGACACCATGATTAGTGCCCAGGTGTGCCTTAAACTTCCCACAATAAATTCCACTCTGAAACGTGCAGTTTTATCACATCACAATGCCACCAATGTCGCAAGATTTGAAGGAGCGTGCGATTGGCATGCTGACAGCAGGAATGTCAATCAGAGCTATAGCTCGTGCATTGAAGGTTCATTTCTCTACCATAAACCGTCTCTAAAGGTGTTTCAGAGAATTTGGCAGTACATCCAACCAGCCTCACAACCACAGACCACGTGTAACCACACCAACCCAGGAACTTCACATCCAGCAGGTTCACCACCAAGATTGTCTGAGACCAGCCACTCAGACAGCTGCTGAAGCAATCGGTTTGCATAACCAAAGAATTTCTGCACAAACGGTCAGAAACCGTCTCAGGAGGCTCATCTGCATGCCTTGTCATCCTCATCGGGGTCTCGACCTGACTCCAGTTCATCGTCGTAACATTTGATGGCGTCTGGCATGTTGGAGAGGTGTTCTCTTCACGAATGAGTCCCGGTTTATATTGTTCAGGGCCGGTGGCAGACAGCGTGTGTGGCATGTGGTTTTCACCATACCCCTCTCCCATAAAACAAAACTGCACCTTTCAGAGTGGCCTTTTATTGTGGGCAGTCGTCAGAACTTGTGCACTAATCATGGTGTCTAATCAGCATATTGATATGGCATGCATGTGAGGTGGGGTGCATTATCTCTGCAAATGAGAAGTGCTCACTATTACAGATTTAGATTGGTTTGTGAACAATATTTGAGAGAAATGGGTGATAGTGTATGTGGAAAAAGTTTTAGAACTTTGAGTTCATCTCATAAAAAAATGGGAGCGAAAACAAAAGTGTTGCGCTTATATCAAAATTTAACTACATCTTGATCAAGGCCAGGTTTCTTGAGCAAGGGTTGCACCACAGCATGTTTAAACTGTTGGGGAACTACACCTGAAGACAGACTGCTGTTGATAATGGCCAAGACCGATTTACCAATACTTGGGAGAACCTCCTTAAAGAAATGAGGAGGAACAGAGTCACAAGTCATAAGGGGATCCCAGATGGCTTAGTCTGTATCTGGAATTCTGAACTTTTATCTAATATGCATATTTTGATTTGAAACTCATATCTAACTTGTCATTTGCTACACTACAGTATTTAGACACACTGTCTATATGAGCGAGCATGGATCGACAGTCATCATTGTGCTAATTTCTCACACCTGCCCCCGGGGAATTATTTTTATTAGCAGCAGCTTCACAGCTGTTTCATGACTTGCAGCACATTTATTTCCATAAATGATTGCTTACTAACACTTGGAGGCAGATGCTGAGAGACTGAGAAATCGAAATACAATTCTGTACGAGCTAGACTTGTAATATGCATGACATTTTGCAAATCGGCCCTAGTAAAGTGAGCACTAACTATGGGAAAATATTCTTAAATATACTTGCACAACAAGTGAAATATGTTGCTAAAATTTACTCGGGAATGGTCTTAAGGCGGACGTGACACTATAAAAGTTAATTGTAGGCGAGATGTGGGCGTCACACCCGGAAAGTTACTCACCGACGAGGGTGAAGGACGGCACAATACAGATCGGCCACTCGGGAAAATCCAGCCAAGTTCCCAAAATTCTTGTGATTGCCGCTTTCAAATTACAAGCCTCTATCAGCATGCTGAAATGCTCCTCGCAGGTGTGGGGGAGTCATCCGGCACTGATTCTTTGTCAACATTTAATATGATTAAATGATGACATTTGACCGCCGGTGTAATACAGCAGGGACGTCACGGCCGTTAGGCTTTCGTTGAGCGAATATGGCTCAAGTGTGCCTCACACACCTTCTTATCACGACTCAGCCGCCAGTCAGCAAGGACCGGCCATCACAAGTCGTCAGAACAATGTCTGAAATTCATGGGCCGCTAGAATTACTGCAGCCTCTGGAGTGCCGAAAAGTAACATGCTTAAGTCTTTGGGAGAATGAACGCTAGGTGAGATTTAACAGGAAACGCAAGGGTTGAGGGTTGCTCCACCCAGAGTCAGGGCCAGCTCAGGTGAGATGGACAGATGCTAAGGACGGACGGCGTGGACTCAGGAGGTCACCCTAAAAATCAGATGAAAATTTGTTTTCAATATAATTATATTCAAACTAATTATTACTAATAATGCAGAATTTCAAGTAGGGCTGTCACTATTGAATCATTTTAGAATCAATAATCCTAACGACTCATCAAATAAACAAGTACACTGCAAAAAACTGAAATCTTAAAGTGGAAGACAACCCAAACATATTTTTTTCAAGAATATGTTCCCAGCAGGCCCAATAGCTGAAACACGGCATTCTGATTAATTTTGCGTTTGTGGAATATAAATTAAGCAGCAAAATGCACTCGTTTTTAGCCATCTCTGGGGGCGGCCATTTTGTCTTCTGTCGACGGAAAATGACATCACAACCGCTCACAACGACCAATCACGGCTCAGATTAAGAAAACAGGTCTGCTGTGATTGGTTGAGTGGTCAGAGTGAACCAAATGTCACGACTAGCGACGCCCATTCAACATGTGTAAACACCGTCCAGACGCTTACTGACGAGTTACGACACTACGACGGTGGTCACTACAGAAATCAGATGGCGCATTTAGACGCCACGACGCTTCACGACCTCCGACGTCGGTTTGGTCTATCTAGGCCTTTACATGCAAACATAAGTAACAATGTTAAGCTCATCAAAGTGTTACTTTAAGCATTTTTTCCTTGTAAAAACCATCAGAGTCAAGTGCTGTTCCAGTTTTGTTATATTATTTACTAAGCTTATTTTTCCTATTTCCAGTTATCAAGTCTAATTTAACCAAATCTAAGTGACTATTTCCTTCTTTTAAGAAAATAGTTCTAAATATTACAGCTTGAAAAGTTTTTAGTTTAAAAATACTAATTTCAAGACCGCTGTGTTTGATATGGGCCAAGCATTATTTTCCAATTTTTCAAAATCTTGTCAAGTAAAATATTATTGTTCTTTTGGCAGATAATTTAGCTCATTTTAAGTATAATTTTTCTTAGTTTAATATATTTTTTTCTTAAAATTTCTAGTGAAATTTTTGCAGTGTAACTCTATAGTCACACAATGGTAAAGATTCTATACGTAAAGTATTATATATATAAATTAATTTGTCCCAAAACTGTTAGGAAAAAAAAAAAGAAAAAGCTCCAGCCAGGGAGTGGTGCATCAAAACTTGCCTGCCGCAGAGAACGCAACTCGGGCGGCCGCGAGTAAGCCAACGGCCCGCTGCTAGAACCAAGGATGGCTGTTGTGTTGTCATGCCTGTCAACAGCCTATCTCGGCAGCTCTGAGTGAGCCCATGACCTAATGGAACCATGGACGTGCATTACATTGGCTTGCTATTTTGTTTTTTTTCTTTAATATTTCACGGCACTTGCACTGTCTCTCTGCTTAGCGATGTGCTGACAACAGACGTGTCTCGAGCTTTGTTAAGTCAAGTTTAGCATTGTTGCAGTCTAAAACAAATTAGTTTACATTTCCAACTGTCGCAGATCTTAACATGATATCGGGAATACAAACACCATGCAGTACTTTCCAACTACTAATGTTGGGGTTACTGTGTTCTAGCTAGCGGTAATAGATTGAAAACACATTACCTTGCAGCTAAGCAATGCGATGGGCTGCTGCTTTTGACTCACGGGACCACAATTCAAATCCTAGTCACAAACGCTAACATCCTAATGAGTATGCTTAGACTCTATTTCAAAGCCACAGCCTGTGTTAAAATGAGTGGGATGCATCAGAAAGGGAATGCAATGTAAAACTATGCCAAACATAATCACTGTGGCAAGTCCTGGCGAGACATGCCCCAAACATAGAAAATCTCACCGACTCAGTCTCAACTTTCCACCATGATAGGGTGCTAATAGAGTGTGAAAGGGTCATGAGTGTTTATAAGATAGAGTACAATGGACGTATGTGGCCTGGAAATGTCTGTGTGGCTGCAGTACAATACCAATGCCTCAGGGCAAAAAAAATCATTGTCATTGACTTGGTCGACTTTTATTCCCAGTCTTAATTTAAATTCAAAAGGAAAGAATAACAAATTGAAATCAATATAAACAATTACATAGATGAAGAGGAACAAGGTGAATGCATTTGAAATCAACGTTCCTGCCCAGGCAGAGCGGTGGTTTATATGCACTGTATCACCGATGATGAATTAACTTGAGTGCCCGGTTTAGTTGTTGTACACTTCCACATTTATAAAGGTGGTAGGTGCATAGTGGTATATGAAAATAAAGTGATTACACGAATGAGTAACAACAGTAAAAATATCATTTTTAGTACAAATATATATGATTAAAGGAACATTTAATTGGCCTGAACGTTGGCATTTTTACAATAGGTATGGATATAAAAAACATCAGCACTAAAATTCACCCTCCTGCAAAACGTCCAACCCGAGTGAGGATATGCAGTAGGGCTAGACCGATATCCTTATTTCAGGGTCGATACAGATTATTCGTAGTCAAGGCGGCCGATAACCTATATTTGAAGCCGATATTTATTTGTACAAAAAAGGGGTAAAATGGTGTCAAATTTATGAAAAATAAAAACTCCAACACTTAACTTAGTTCAAATGCCTTTAAGTCCATGTTTATTAAACAACTTTAGTGATTTACAAGATGTTAAAGTTTTTCTAGATCTTGGTTTTAAGTCCCACAAAAAAGTGCAGGGTATGGCATGACAAGAGCCGTGCTCCCATCTCTGCAAAGTTGGTGGCCAACATGCTGTAAGCATGTTTCCAAGACCGGACTTTCACATGCAGTACTTTGCCGTCAATTTTTGCACCATGTACAGCACTTGGAGCGGTGGTTGTTTTAAAGTGCTCTATAAATAAAGTTGAATTTAGCTTTTCATACGACTTCCGGCGCCGCGCGAGTGGCAGCCCGCTACAGTAGCTCCGGCTCATCGGTGAGCCTTTTCGTGTGTTTTTGTTCTTTAATATTACTCTACCTCATACTTTTTTCGTATAATTGATAGTCGTAACTTGCGTAGCAATGGACACCCAAACTGCGGTATTCTTGCTGCTGCTGATGGCTATTATTTGCGCGATCGTGTCCGGCGACTTGGCTCGGAGCCGAGCCCCCATTGTTTACAGCCGGAATCAGCTGTTAGCACTCCATGCTAACCATGCGCCGGCTCCCGGGGCAAGACCCGATATCCCCCGTGAGCTGAGGAGGAAGAGACGGGGATCTCGTGCGGGGGTTAAACGCCGGGAAAGGAGGAGACGATACCATCCCGTCCTCCCGTCTGCTATCATGGGGAATGTTAGATCGCTCCCCAACAAGATGGACGAGCTAGCGGCGCTTACCCGGCACGAGAGGGACTTCCGGGAGGCTAGCCTGATGCTATTCACGGAGTCGTGGCTAACAACGCTAACGCCGAACGCGGTCGTAGAATTGGACGGCTTCCAAATCATACGCGCGGACAGGACGCTGGAGAGTGGAAAGAGGAAAGGAGGAGGGCTGGCTGTGTTTGTGAACGATAGATGGTGTAATCCTGGGCACATCACGATTAAGGAGCAGCTTTGCAGCAGGGATATTGAGCTGCTAGCTGTTGGCATGAGGCCATTCTACATCCCGCGAGAGTTTAGTCACGTGATCGCGGTGACCGTCTACGTCCCACCAGCTGCCAGCAGCGACACAGCCTGTGATGTCTTGACTGCAGCAGTGAGCAGGCTACAAACACAGCACCCAAATGCCCTGGTACTCATCTCTGGTGACTTCAATCATGCCTCCCCTTCCTCCTCTCTGCCTTCATTCACACAGTATGTCACCTGCCACACCAGAGACAATAAAACACTGGACCTTTTCTATGCCAACACCAAGGAGGCATACACATCACTGCCCCTCCCCCCGCTGGGCAAAGCTGATCACAACCTGGTGGCTCTCCAGTCTGTGTACAAACCTCTGGTCCGCAGGCAGCCAGCTGTGACCCGCACGGTTCAGAGATGGTCTGGAGAGGCCGAGGAGGCCTTAAAGGACTGCTTCAGCACAACTGTGTGGGAAGTATTCAGCGATGCTCACGGGGAAGACATTAGTAGTCTAACGGACACTGTTACAGACTATATAAATTTCTGCATGGAGAACACCATACCCACCAGGACAGTAAGGTGTTTCTCCAACAACAAACCCTGGATCACACCAGACATAAAAGCTCTCCTGAAGGAGAAGAGGAGGGCTTTTGCGTCAGGCAACATAGAGGAGCGGAGGACTGTGCAGCGCCAGCTGAGGAGGAGGATCAGAGAGGGGAAAAGGTCCTACAAGAAGAGGATGGAGGAGCAGCTGCTGCAGAATAACGCCAGGGGAGTCTGGAGGGGCCTGAAGACCATCTCAGGCCACGGACAACCCAAGACCCAGACTGGGGGGGACCTGCAGTGGGCAAATGAGCTGAATCTCTTTTTCAATAGATTCGATCAGATGCCTGCCTCCACTCAGTCTCTCCTGCTGCAGTCTCCACCTACTCCTCCTGCTGGGCGTGTCACCCCCTCCCCTCTTTTCTCCACAGTCTCCAGCTCCCAGCTACACCAGATAGCCACCACTCCTTCCTGTCCAGCCTTGGCCTTCACAACATCTCAGGTGAGGAACCAGCTGAAGAAGATGAAGGCGAGGAAGGCAGCGGGTCCAGATGGCATCAGCCCCCAGCTCCTCAAATCCTGCGCAGACCAGCTGTGTGGAATTGTCCAGCACATGTTCAACCTGAGCCTGAAGCTGGGCAGGGTCCCCCAGCTATGGAAAACATCCTGCCTGGTCCCGGTGCCAAAGACCCCCCACCCGAAGGAGCTCAACAGCTTCAGACCAGTGGCGCTGACGTCTCACCTGATGAAGACCCTGGAGAGACTGGTCCTTGTCCACCTGCGCCCCCTGGTGAGCTCCTCAATGGACCCACTCCAGTTCGCATACCAGCCTGGCATCAGTGTGGATGATGCCATCATCTACCTCCTCCACACTTCACTCTCCCACCTGGAGAAGGCGGGGAGCACTGTGAGGATCATGTTCTTTGATTTCTCCAGTGCTTTCAACACCATCCAGCCCACCCTACTGGGAGACAAGCTGGAGCGGGCGGGGGTGGCGCACCACCTCACCACATGGATCCAGGACTACCTCACAAACCGGCCACAGTATGTGAGGACACAGGACTGTGTGTCTGACGTGCTCCTCTGCAGCACGGGGGCCCCACAGGGAACTGTCTTGGCTCCCTTCCTGTTCACCCTCTACACCTCGGACTTCAACTACAACACCCCTACCTGTCACCTGCAGAAGTTCTCTGACGACTCTGCGATTGTCGGCCTCATCACAGGCGGAGATGATCGGGAGTACAGAGAACTTACTCAGGGTTTTGTGGACTGGTGCCAGCAGAACCGCCTCCTGATCAATGCGGGGATATCCAAACAAATGGTGGTGGATTTCGGTAGGCGCCAGCACTCTTCACCTGCACCAGTGAATATCCGGGGAACAGATGTTGAGAGAATCTCAACTTACAAGTACCTGGGTGTTCATCTGAACAATAAACTGGACTGGTGCGACAACACAGACGCCCTCTATAGGAAGAGTCAGAGCAGACTCTTCCTACTCAGGAGACTGAGGTCTTTTGGGGTTCAGGGGACACTCCTCAGGAACTTTTATGACTCGGTGGTTGCATCGGTCATCTTCCAGGGAGTGGTCACCTGGGCAGGCGGCGTCTCGGCCCGGGACAAGAAGCGGCTGGACAAACTGGTCAAGAGGTCTGTCCTGGGCTGCTCCCTGGACTCTGTGGACTCGGTGGGGGACAGGAGGATGTTGGCCAAGCTGTCATCAATGCTGGGCAACCCGGACCACCCCCTCCAGGGCACCCTAACAGCACTCCACAGCACCTTCAGTGACAGACTGTTACACCCTCGCTGTGCAAAGGAGAGATTCCGCCGTTCCTTCTTGCCTGCTGCTGTCAGACTCTTTAACAAGAACATTGTGTAGTCTCTACAAACTGGCGGTCATTAGTGCAATTGTGCAGTCCTGCACCTGAGCTCATATCGTGCAATACCCAATATTCCCCACTACTGTAATACCGTGCAATACTCAACATTCCCCACTACTGTTAGTCTAGTTTTATTTTTATCCAATGCTGTTCCTTACATTTCACTACAGCACTGCAGCACTGTCACTTAGAGTATTTTTTCCTCTGTACTATGTACAGGCTGAAATGAGTGTTCCTCATATTTTTTATGTAGATGTAGGTTGGTGTGTATACACATGTGTATCTACACATGTTACTGCGTATATCTACATAGGTTTGATTCTAAATGTTTGCCGTCAATGTTATACATTAATGGCCACATTATGCCGCCGCCCCTGTGTGACCTATATCTTTGCTACTGTAACAATGAAAATTTCCCCACTGTGGGATCAATAAAGGCATTCTTATCTTATCTTATCTTCATGACGTGACTTACAGACACGCACACACTGGCACTCACTTTTACTTACTTTTATTACCATTTCCCGATATTATCAGCAACTTCTCTCAGGAGCCATATCATTCACAAAGCAAATTAACTGTTGTGACATTGGGGGAGTGGTTAGCATGAGCCGCAAGGCAGCTTACTGTGGCGAGCAGAACTGCCCCTTTTGTTTATATGACATAGTAGGGCTCATAGTAATGTTACAAGTGAGTTATAGTAGACTGACATTAACTAAAACTTTGGCGAAGTCTATTGCATTACCTTCTCACTCGCCGACTCCCGTTGTGTATGTGCCTGGCTCGTCCAGGACACAGAGAGAGAGAGCAAGCAGAGCGCAAACACGCAGCTTTACGCCGATTGGCTGCTACGCACTGCACAAGGAACCAATCAGATGGTGCTTAGGGCGGGCCAATCTGCCTGTGCAGACCGGGGGATCGTGCAGCAAACATAGAGAGAGAAGCACGCTGCAGCAAGCACGAATAAAGCAATTTTTAATTTATCGGCCTTAAAATTTAAAAAAAAAAGGCCGATACCGATAATCGCCAAAATGCCAAATATCGACCCCGATAATAGGCCTGGCCGGTAATCGATCCATCCCTAATATGCAGTGCAGAAAATGGATGGATGAACGGACTTTGAAAAATTCGGAGCACTGGAGCTTTAGTGAGGGGGCCGACCTTGCAGCCAAGTATGGCCGTTTAGGGCACCTTGTTTTCGGATTGGTGGTGGAGATGATATTTTCAGAGGTTGAAGTGGGCATAAGTAGATAAGGCCACATAAATTCTGGTGCAGAATGATCACCATTTTTAACATGATGTTAAGTGTATATACAATGATTCTGAATTTTACAAATTGTGTCCAGTTCCTCCACTGACTCCCACCAAGACATGGAAAGCGGGAGGGCGGCTTGTTCTATACAAATCTCCTTTGCTTCGCTGGCGTGAGAACATAAGGCTCCACAATACGTTTTTCCATCGCCTCTTTGCTATTTACTGTTTGGTGAGTGGTGTGTGCTGCCGGTTTTGGGACGACGTCATGAAAGAGGTGCGGCAGCCACACGGGGAGAGGTGGGGTTTTGGTGAACCAGGTGTCTTACTCTTGGAAAAAGACCCACCAAAATAACTCCACTTTCATAAACAATTTGATCGCCATTTTACTAAAGGTAATATATCATCATGTTTATGCCTATAGTTAACTCTGGAAAGTTTAACACAGCATTATACATCCCCTTTAAAAATAATAAAAAATATGCAACATGAATCAAACAAATGTGTTAAATATGACACAAATTCAACTACTGGAAACACAGTTGACTAAGGTTGGACATCGTTTGAATTTGAACAATTTCCGTTCAGATTCCAGTTCTTAGATTCGATTCCGGTTCCAAACGATTCTTGATTCCGATTCTTAACCAAAAAAAATAATAATTTGGAGAAATCACATGATCGATTTTCTTTTCTTCAATTTCATGAACTTTTTACTATTTGTGAACTTTACATAAAAGTGAAAAGTTTACCATGGATTAGTCAAAGTGCTGTTTTTAACCAGTATATTTATTTCAATAAATATATTTGTATTATTATTTAGTATTATTTTTTACAAGAGCTTTATTTTTTAGAAGTTCAAGACAATACAATGATGCAGCTGTTACTGATTGATTGGCTAACCTTGACTTGCTTTAGAAAGAAAATATATATGACACCACGCTGCATTTTAAGGGCAAGCAAGGAAAGTCTATCTAATCTAAGCAGTCTATGTAACCATATGATGTACCTGTATGTACAGTCTTTATATATATGATGCAGCTGCATATGCTATAAGCTAAATATTACCTGGATATGTGCATTTGTGCGTTGAACTTGTTGGCTCAATGTTGCCATTAGACGTACTTAGCCGATTCTGACTTTTGGGTCATAAGCTGCATTGCGTCAGTTCTATGGCTAGGCGTTGGCCGAATGAGCCAGCTGAGCCGGCCCGGGCAGGATCACCAACCCCGCGAAAGGCGACTGCTGCCACCGCGGCTGCAGCTGTGGAGATGAGTGGGAAGGGCCGTGCGCACGGCCAAAATTACCACCGCCGCACTTGCCAGCCAGTACGAAGCGATCAGAGGGGATGACAGAGAGGACCACGGCAGCTCGAGTGAGGGTGAGCTTCCGTGCTATTAAGACGCAGTTTCGGCAGCAGGAGCCCAAGGTCGTACTTCGTTCGTAGCTCTTCCGCGCGGCTAACTCAGAATCAAAACTTAGCGGTGACATTCTGAAATCTCAACGGTTCCGGGAGAACCCAAATGATGGACCCGGTTCCACTTAATTATCGGTGCCCAAGCCTACAGTTGGCACACTTATGAAAAGGATTAATGGCAATATTTCATTAGTAAATGCATTGTGCCACACAACGCATTCTGGGAACCGAAAAGTAAAGTTTTTTTTTTTTAAGACAGTTTTATTTATTTATTTATTTTTAAATAAAGTGGTAATTACCATCCTCTATTCTGTTACAAAGACGTCGATATCGTCATTGTCTACAAACATATCTTAAACATATATCACATTCGACTGGTTCCGATGGTGAAATCCACAAGTGCGTCGTCTCCATCACTGCCGTTACTTATTTCAGCGCTCTCATGATCGACGGCGTACGCCTACGGCTCGAAAAAATTCCGTGACATCCTCCACGGTCTCGCAACACCGTCACGTGTATATTCTGATGCATTAAATTGGCTAAGAGACCGAGAATAGGATTAAAAAAAGAAAAAGACGTATCCGCTCTCCCGACTTTAAAGGTAGAAAGGCGCAACAGCGCTCCCAGGCTCTAGTGTTAGAAAAGCGGTTATGCGCTCCCATCCTTAATGGGTTAAATATGCAGACAGGATCTCTGGCGGTTAGGTGATGCCCAGCTCTGATTACAACAGTAACATATGTACAAAAATAACACGAGAAGCGTTATTTTTGCAGATATGCTACTAGGGCGCCACATTGGCTAGGGCCAGCTAGAGTGCATACATTCCACAAGGGGTGCATAAATGACACACTGAAGTGAATGGGAGGCTCTGCATACCCAAAAAAGTACGCAGCTCCGCACCTTTACTAACTTAAGAACAGAACAATATGCCCCATAAAGCATAAATCGGCCATAGGTTTCTGAGTAAATGCTCAATAATCCTGACCTGCTGGATAGGTTGAGTAGTTCGTGTTTGTCAGCGACTGTGGACTTGTCTTCCAGCTCCCACATCAGCACATTGATAAGGTGAGAGTTTTTGATAACAATGGGCACCTCCTCGAACATGTGATCAAAGCCAATGTTTGCCTTCTTCAATCTGGAGGTGAAAGAGAAAGACAGACACACAGAAAGGTCAAGTGAATTCCTTTGCGTTGAGGTTAAATAGGTGCAATCAATGCTTTTTTACAGTCATTGTAGCTATTTTGGGGTGTGACATTTCTCTCTCAAAGACTTTCAAATGTGGACTGGTTTGAGTGTTTCCCTCTGATTAGAGATAAACAACAACAAGTGAAACATGGAGTTCAGTCTATTAAGCACAGCAATTGTGATGTTTTTAGAGTTGAATGATTATGGAAAATAATCTGATTTTTTTTTTTCTTAAAAGTGCATTTGCGATGTTTGACTTTTTTCCAAGGTCTTTTTCAATTAATTTTTTAACAAACAGGCAATTAATTCATCTTTATTACATAAACAATAGCAGATCTATTATAGATAATATGATTTTAAGATGAAGGAAGATGATGCAACAATGAGTTTATTTCTCTACTACAATTAAAAATTTTAACTTATTAAACACTTTGACATGTAATCTTGTAAACATTCACCCTGACCACGTAATTCTGTCACATTAGTGTGGTGTAAGCATATTACAGTATGTACACTATAATGTAAAACAGTAAGAATTCAGATTAAAGCGCAGATTTTAAGAATAATGCAAACAAATTCATATCTTTACTCCTTTATCCGACTTTTTATGTTGCATGAAACATGATATCATTGATATGTAAACAAATGGATTGCACTTCTTAAACACTGAACTTATACAATGTACATGGCATATATAAACAAATATATATATAAACAAATATATATATATATATATATATATATATATATATATAAATATTAGGGGTGTAACGGTACGCTAAATCTCATTTCAATTTGGTTCGTTTTTCTTTGGAAACTTCGGTTT
>NC_141224.1:25857557-25870057 GCF_054856515.1 Filicampus tigris | reverse complement strand
GACTAGCTCTGGTCGGAAGCCACCATTTACAAGTGCACAAATGACAATGTCACCGGCCATTTAGGTCAAACAGAGCATGCGCAGACCGGACGCTGTTATCCATTTTTGGGTGTTTTTAGCGTTTTGGGTTATTATTCTGTTTAGATGGCCAAAAAGCTACAGTTCGCCCAAACATTCTCCCAGAAGCTTCATGTCTTGTCAATGTGCTTTGTGGCAAATTCCCTTATCTGTGAATTGTTTCAACAATGGTGCCATACTTGGTCATCTCACATGAAGTCCACTTGCGCTCAAACGACAATGGATGGTGCAAAGGGACATTGATGCACTCTGACCTTGGAGTTCACCTTCATATTCTTTGGAGGCTGTTCTGGGCTCTTTGGCTACCATTCCTATTTTACTTGGGTCTTCATTTCATAAATTTTTCCTTTGTGGCCACTTTCAGGAATTCCCGTGGACCTTGAAAGTCTGAGAAATATGTGCAACTGAAGGCACATGAACATGAAGCTGTTTGCGAGATTGTCTTATCGCTTTAATCTTTTAAGGCCTGGATACACCAATCTGACGACGGATGTTGGTAAGCGTCGGGGCGTCTGATTGCGCAGTCTGATTGAAGTAGCGTTGTAACATCGGACCACGTCAAGAAGCATTTGATGGGCATTTCAGCATGTTGAATCGGCGTCGTGACATTTGGTCACTCTGACTGGCTGTTAGCTAGAGAATCAGCACACGGGGCACGAACGGGAAGTGACAAATGCGGATAAACAGTGAGTACGCCTTTGCTGCCTTAATCTTACAAGTACAAGAGCGAGGGTTGACAATGTAAGTATTTCACGATAATGTGTCAAGAGCGTGAAGGTTTGCTTTGTGTGGGAGTTCATCATGAGCGAAAAATATAGCTGAATGCATTGTTTACGTTTTTATAATCCGCCCCGGCCAATAGCTATCGGGTTGGATTTTTCTAACCATGAGAAATAGTGACTACTGCCGCCGATGGTCTGGAGGGGTATTACATCTCACGCATGCGCAGAAGGTACTTTAATGGTCAGCGTCGCTGTCTGTCATTGCTGTCGCTGTCTGTCATTGCTGTGTATTTTTCCAGCGTGACGTGTCAACAGTCGGTCGGCCCGACGCCACAGGGGGTAAGCGTCGGTGACAGTTGGCCAACGTCGGATTGGTCTATCTAGGCCTTTACATGCTTAACTATAATTTCCTTTCTAACCTCCAGAGATAACACACTCCCTTCTCTTTCAGCACTGTGACTACTTGTGAACTCCAAACTACGTCGACTGACTGATTTTTCCACGGACACATAATGTCAGACCTGCTCATTTCAGTTTTATTTTGTGTTTTTTAACGATTTTGTTGAACCACAATTCAAAAACTGATCTGATACCCCCCCCCCAATTTTTTTTTTAGATGGCCGTTCCCCCTGGCGTCTGTGTATTGTTTTTGTTTTATTGTCTGTGTGTGTGTGTGTGTGCCTGCGAGTGTTTGCAAATGGAGAGTTGTGCTGTTTGTTGGACTGAATAACTCCACTTGTATTTTGATTTGAGACCTTTTTATTTAGCAACCACTATCTCCATCTGCATTACAAAAAGTGCATTCCCTCCAACCGTGTTTCCTAACACAGTACTGGCCCCTAGCAGTGTGGCATGTAAAGGCTATTACTTAAAATAAAACAATAAATCTCAGTCTCTTCTTAAAAAACAACAACTATTGCTCAATTTAACAAAAAAAAGAACATACCATTAGACATTACAGTAAACATGAATGTGTGGTTTGTCCTAACATTGAACTATTAAACTAACACGTAAACAGTGTGTTAGTCGTTTCATTGAATTAACCAATGCCCTTGATAGAGAGCCTTGAGTAACAAGGCTGGAGATGCTCCTTTTTAGTGAGACAGCCAGTTGATCTTTGCTTTCTGACCACAGCACCTGTCTAACTATTTTTGATTGGATCAGCTCTTTAATTGAACTGATTTCCAAGCGGAGCCTTTTTTCAGCAACAAATTTAGTTGACTTCAATGCATCCATGAGTGAATGATTATCTGTAACACTAATTATTGGCACAGGTCGATCAGTACAACTAGCATAGAGTTCAGAGAATAATGTTGACAGAAAAATGGCATTGTCAATTCCCTCTGACATAGCTAGAGTCTCACCTGCTAGTGTACTCCTGACAATTCTCTTCATTTTCTTTGACTGCAAAGAAATAGGAGAAAACTGCCTGTTTTCACCCATCAAAACAACAAAGTGCCCACCTTGAGTTGCCCCATCAGAGAGATTTGCGAAAGACGCATCAGTGAATGCAACCAACTTTAGGCTATTATCTTTCCCAAGGTGTTGAGAGTCCAACTCAACTGACATGGTCTTGAGTTTATATACAACTCTGTTCGCTTCATGAATTGTTTGTATGGTAGCACACTTGAGATTTGATGCTAGATTACTGGCATCAAACATGGCATCAGGTCTGCTCTGTCTTGCAACCCACAGTGTATTTTCACTATTTTGTCGGATGTTACAAAAGCTACACCTACAAAAGAAAAATGATCATGAGCTTCACGACCAACACTGAACTTGGCTTTGAGATGTGCCATGACTGTCATTTCAAACATTTGAGACCCACCCCAAATGAAATCATCAACATGACCAGCAAGAACACCGGTTACATTTTTGTCATTGTACAGCCAGTAGAAAACTGCTGGGTCAACTTTGGACATAATACCTCCTGAATCAATCATTATATCCTTCACTCTGTTGTACAAATACAGAGATGCATCCGCTAAACCATACACACACGTTTTTAATTTCCAAAGCGTCCCTGTACAGTTAGCTTCAGGAGGAGGTTTGACGAAAATGTCTCTAGACAGTTCCATGCCCTGTAAGAAGGCCGACTATGTCCATTGAATGAAGTGGCCATTGTCTTTGACAAATCACTGCTACAAGAAGCCTCAGTGACTCTGAAGCACAGGTTGGTGAGTCTTTTTGTAGTTCTCCAACTTGCAGCTCCCCAAATCCTCTTGCAACAAGCCTTGCTTTTGGTACTAAACCAGTCACTGTCTCTTTGAGAGTGCACACCCATCGTGTTGATATGCACCTTTGTCCCTTGTCCTCAACTTCCTCGAACACCTCATTTTGTCTCCAATTCTGTATTTAACTTGTTTTGGCTTCATCAAATGAGACATCTTTTGTCACAAATATGTCCTCACTTACATTGTCTGATACATTTTGATCACCTGTATTTGAAGATCTTCTAATTGTGTCACATCTGTGGATTCATTGGTGCCAGCCACTCCAGCAGGCTCAAGCAGCTCCAAATTGTACCAATTTTTATACTTTCCAGTCGCTTTTCCTGCACGTCCCAAAACCTTTGCTGTTTGTTGAATGCTGGTTTACGGATTTTACAATCTGACCAGTCTTTACTTTGATACTTCTCTCATGCTCTTGTCCTTCAACGCTTGTGTTTACCATAGCTGGCAGTGGGTCATTCTCTGTGTACACAGCAAGAGGCTCCCCTTCCAACTCCTCAGTCATATCAGTGGTACACCGTTGCTCGTTGTTGGTCTTTCATCACTGGTAATCTGAGAGTTATCATGTTCCTGAGTAAACATCTTCAGTCTGAGTTGATGAACTCAAATACATGTGCCTCCATGTCGAACAAAAACATCTGCGCCATCCTGTCCAATGACTACTCCTGGCCCTTTCCATTCTGGACAGTACACCCGTTTGTAGTAAACCTTGTCAAATAGTTCATACTTCTCATCTGTGTGACGCAGCTATTTCTTTAGTGCTCTACGTATTCTCTCTGAATATTCCGCTTCAGTAAAAGCCTTTCTTGCTGCATGCAAAGCTGAAATATGCTTCGCAACCCGTTCACTTTTCGTGGCGTCTTCCAGAGCAGGTGCTTTGTCAATCAACACAGAAGGCAGGTTGGGGTTCTACCAGCTGATGTGGACTGTAGCCATGGACACTTTGTATGCAGTTCTTCGCCATCAAAGCCCAATCCATTGCAGTGCTCCAGTTGCACCCAGTGCTTGTTTTTACTTTCATTATGATCCCAGTTAGTGTTTGATTGTGTCATTCTAACAGCCCATTGCTCCAAGGACTGTAGGCAGCTGTTGTCTTAACTTCCATGTTAAAATTCTCAGCCATGTCTCTCACTTCATTATTGAACTCCCCACCATTGTCACTGAACAGTTTTTCAGGGGGCGTGCACACTGATCCAATCATGAATAAAATGTTTCACTATCCCAGAAGACTTCTTGGTAGTAAGAATATTCCCTGCACTAAACCGAGTGAACTGGTCAATAATATGTAGGTACCACACTCCTGGTTCAAGCTCGTGCAAATCGACAGCAACTGTTTCATTATACGTTGACGCAAGTGGTAAGCCAACAGCTGGTTTTGGTTTAACCCTACAATATTTTTGACACACTTCACATTGACTTACTATCTTCTGTAGAAGGTTGACACATCCAGTGTCCTTTTTCAACTGAATAAGGGGCTGCCAGAACTACTCAAGTCTTTGCAGCTCGTCAGCACAGGCATGTCCAAATTGTTTGTGAAGTTTCTCAAAAACTCTCATCTTCTCGCTAGTTTCCATTTCATCTGTTATTGTCAGAATTTCTTCCTCAGTAGCAGAAATGTGCTCCCCGTTGGCTTTGTATTTATCATCACTGTCCACAATGCTTACACAGTAATGTCCAGAGCTAGTAAAATGCAGTTCGACAGGCTGGTTGAACATTAGTGCACTGTCACGCTCCATGTCCAAAACTGTTCCAGCTCTTTTGAGTGATGCTTTACTCAAAAGCAGGGGGATGTCAACAAGTACAACTTCCGTTTGTATGCTACACTTGATGTGCCCAATTTTAGCAGGAATCTTCACTTTTCACAGAGTAGACCACTTTTCCATCTCCAAACTTAAATGGTCTGTGACTTTGTTTTTCTGTCTCTCTCATAGTGTTTGCACTTTTCTTTCCCAGTACTGAGCTGTAGTGTTCAAGCCACTGTTGTCCACACACTATTCTAGTGCAAGCAGTGTCTATTATAGCTGAGCCAAAACACTCTGTCATGAAAGTTTCTGCATCTGTAGGTGATTCCTCGGTGAACAGTTACACATCAACTTCCGTTTTATGATCCTCGGTTATTTTGACATTCTCACTTTTGTGTGGGCAGTCTTTAGCCCAATGAAACGTGCTTTGGCACACTGCACATTTTGATCACTGTCCATCCATACTTGTCAAGAGGATTTGTACCGTTCTGTGGAGTTTTCTGTCGCGCTGTTTTTTGCCATACACTGTTTCCTGGCAGCACTCGCGTTTGCTCCAAATATCCTCTTCAGCGCCGACTTCAGATTAGCAAATGTTAAGTCACTGCATGGAGTTAAAGCCAGCTGTCTGTCTGATATATCCAAGCACGCTGTATCCAGTAGCTTAAAAGCTAAAAGCATCGGGTAGCTCCATGTTGTATTTCCGCATTCGTGAATATCGCTGTTCAAACTCAATAATATAGTCCACCATGGACCCATTCACGTCTTTCATAATCCGGTCAAAATTGGAATAAGGCTCGTATATTCTGTCCTTTTCTTCTTTTAGGAACAACCCATCAAGTTTGGCGAATAAAGTGTTCATTCCCGTGTCTTGATTTAAGTCGTCTACTGGAATTTCCATCGCTGTCTCACGCTGATAGCGCCAAAGCAACCGCGAGGGCTTGCTTTTTCTTCTCCAAGTCAGTGACTCTTGTCCAAATTCCGACCTAATTTTTCCAGCTTTTGTAGGGTTTTCCTTCTTCAAAAGGTGGTGGAACTCTGTAGTTGCTGACCATCCTCTGCTACCAATGTTGGACTGAACAATAACTCCACTTGTATTTTGACTCGAGACCTTTTTATTTAGCAACCGCTATCTCCATCTGCATTACAACAAGTGCATTCCCTCCAACCGTGTCCCCTCTATGAGCTTCCTAACACAGCACTGCCCCCTAGCAGTGTGGCATGTAAAGGCTATTACTTAAAATAAAACAACAGTGTTAGCATTTGTATTATCATCCACAGTAAATTACCTCCAAACTGTATAAACGCAAAATGTAACTTTCAATGTTATGTTTATTGCATGTTTAAGACAGAATATATAATCTCCTTTCTTTAAAGTGGAAGTCAACCCAAAGATATTTTTGTCAAGAATATGTTCCCAGCAGGCCCACTAGTTGAAACAGGGAATTCTGATAAATTTTACGTTTGTGGAATATAAATTAAGCAGCAAAATGCACTCGTTTTTAGGCATCTCTGGGTTCGGCCATTTTGACTTCTGTCGACTGAAAATGACATCACAACTGCTCACAACGACCAATCATGGCTGACCTGTTTTCTGAATCTGAGCCATGATTGGTCGTTGTAAGCAGTTGTGATGTCATTTTCAGTCGACAGAAGACAAAATGGACGCGCCCAGAGATGGCTGAAAACGAGTGGATTAACACTTATTCCACAAATGCAATATTTAGCAGAATACCCTGTTTCAACTAGTGGGCTTGCATAGAACATATTCTTGAAAAAAATATGTTTGCGTTGACTTCCCCTTTAAGCAATGTTGGACTCATTAGAGGCAAAGTACTGCTTTTGTGGAGTGCTCTGCAACTTCCAACAATTATTTGTTTCAGTCTGTAGCAAATAATGTTTCATTGCATTCAAGTTGCACTGACTGCTCTCACTGGTTCAGCCAATTACTTATACTATGTGTATGAGCTACGACCTAATGTTTGCCTTGGTTAGGGATCAGGTTGTTAGATGTGGCATGATTGTTCTGGGCTCAATACAGCAAGAAGTACTGTATAGTAACTATTTTTGGACTACTTTCAATATAAGGAGAAATATTTGTTTGTTGCCCAAAGAATAACCTCAGGCAACCTTGGAAAAAAAGGTGAGTGAACAATATTGCATTGAATTCCAAGTTGGGAGGAAAGCAAATTATGGCTAACTACAACCTTTTACATATATTGGCACAATTATCCATCACTGGGGCTTAATATATATCCTGCATATTATGACCTTTTCATATGACAATAGAGCAATATAAATAGGCGTATGAGTAAATAGAGGACAATATATTTCATGCATGACAAATTGTTCAAAGTTGTTGGACTTTGTCACAGTTAAGGTCAGGAGTTTTCCAAGTTGGTTCCCACTGGACAAAGAAAGCCTAATTTGATACTTTAGATTGTAGTTTAAAGTGCATGCTATTGACCAATTATCCATCTTCAAAAGCACAGTGCACTTGCAGCTCAAAGGGATCATCAAAAGAGGGTTCTATTTGGCAATTATCTAAAATATTGGTATCCTTCTACTAAAATAAAGACCATGTAGAAAGAAAACATATATGGATGGTGGCTGAAATAAATGAAACTGACAAATTTAATAAATAAAAATGTACTGAAAATATGGGAGACACCAGTAATAGTTTATATTTCGTCGGTTGGTTGGATTTACCGTATACATACATTTCATTTATTTATATAGTGTAAATTCAGAAGTGCAGTTTCAAATGTTTTCATGTTTCATGAAACAATATGTAAAATTGTGATTAAGCCACAGGTTTGTTTTGCAATATCATTGTAATCTGACTTATGACTTGTGTTTTCGCCACAATTTAGTAGAATTTTGTGAAGGTTTCATCGTGAACACTTAAAATACTGCAAGTCAAAGTATTCAGCACAACATATGACAGATAAATTTACTGCTTGTGTTTGTTAGAAAATACATGGGAATGGGACATTGAAAAAAGAGTCACATTAAATCGCAACAGTAATATCGAGGTGGAAAAAAAACCAAATTGTTTTTCAAAACCGTTCAGCCTTACTTTGAAACACGGAAGTGGCATGGTAGGTGTGTTTTAAATCATTCTCAATAGACGAGGGGTACTCAAATACTGTAGAAATCTTAAAGGGCCGGAAAAATCTGTTGAATAAATTAAAGGTCCATCTGTTGACGTCTATCAAGACACATGTATGTAATACGTAATACGTTATTATACCAATCAAAATGTGCTTTTTCATTAACATGAAGTGGATTGGGCCACTTGAACTAGATATATACAAATAAAAAATAAAACACACAAATTATAAATGAATTGGAGACCTAAACGGAGATGATATGTTCCCTCACAAAGAATGGCTTTGGGGCCACCTCTGCCATCTCTGCATGGAGACAAGTCCGGGTATTGATGTGCTGATGCAACTAAAACAATGACGGAAAACATCTTTCAATTAGAGTTGTGAGCACCTAAAAGGAGCGTTTAACCGTGTCCCCCATGGGATCTTGTGGAAAGAGTTCGGTCCGTATTTCCGGGATTAAGTCTTACTCATTTGTAGTGAGAGTTGCCGGGACTAAGTCTTACTCATTTGTAGTGAGAGTTGGACGCCACGCAGGATGCCCTTTCTTCACCAATTTTGTCCATAACCATTGTGGCCAGAATTTTTAGGCACAGCCAAGGTGTTGAGCTGTTCTGGTTTGGTGACCTAAATTTCGTATCTCATCTTTTTGCAGATTAAGTGGTTCTTTGGCTTCGAGCCACAATTTTTGGCATAAGGATTAGGTCTGTCCCAAATTATTATTTTTCTCCCAATTAATCTATCGACTATTTTTTTCCGATTAGTCGATTTGTGTAAAAATTAATTTTTTGACTAATCCAGCAATTTTGGGGTTGACGATTAGTAATTTGTAAAACCACTTCTGAACACTTTTTTAAAAATTCTTTGTTTAATAAAGTTAAAAAAAACTTTACAAATGAATGAACACATATCTCTTTTAGGCAAGTATCATGACGTGTGAACATGAATGAGGTATTTCTCTGTCTATGCATTACAGAGAAACAATGTGTGAGCTCATGTTAGTTAACCATGTTTAGTTAGCCATGTATAACTAAAAAATAAATAACTCATAAATAAAGTCCAATGAGGAGCACCCTCCACTAATGCAATGGGCCTCATGTTCTGGACAATCATTTTAAGGATACTTTGTTTGAGTTGAGATGCTCTTTCTGGTGTGCATCCCTCTTTTTTTAGAGCGGGGGGGGACTGTGTAAGATCAGTTTGCTTTCACCTTAAAAATAAACAACGCAGAGCGCACACTGAAATACTATCACAATGATTTTGAAAAGGCAGTCATATATTAGTGCAGTCACGGACTATGGTAAACAGGCCAGTGTTTCTTCTAGGTTTTTGTTTGGTTTTGTTTTGTTTGAAAGGGAAGTCAACGCAAATTTTTTTTTCCAAGAATATGTTCTAAGCAAGCCCACTAGTTGAAACAGGGCATTCTGATAAATATTGCGTTTGTGGAATAAGTGTTAATCCACTTGTTTTTAGCCATCTCTGGGGGCAGCCATTTTGTCTTCTGTCGACTGAAAATGACATCACAACTGCTCATGACGACCAATCACGGCTCAGATTCAGAAAATCGGTCTATTACGCCTCTATTACGCCGTTGTGAACCCCTCAACATGGTTCGCACCCTTCTAAGTACTTGTTACGCAACAAATTTAACTTTAAAAAATGCAAAATGAAGAATAAATACCAAACTGCAGGCTGTGAGAGGTAGGTGAGCTACATCCCCGGCAGCGGACGATTATGACGGAACATTAGCTAATAATTACTTTAAAGTTTAAATTTTTATCCTAAAATTGGGTTACCTTCCGTGGTGCATTTTATCCAAAGGTATAATCTTGGTGTAGTGCACAATGTGTTTTTCAAAAGTGTTGTTCATTTGTTAGCGTGGACGAGACTAGCGAGAGGCTGAAATGATACGAATTTATGAGTGCCCGCCGGTATGTTCAAAGCCTCAGTGTCAACTGATCTCATTGAAACAACGCATCTTTCTGCAATATGGCTGCTGATATGGCTGTATTTTTCATTTTTATTTTTTGATGAATACTTTTTGAAAACCCGCAAAACTCGAACCGCAAAGTGGCGAGGGATTACTGTATATAACATTTATAATGAGCTACAAACCCTTCAGGTGTGAAATCTTTCTCTTTGCAGATCTCCATGAGTTTGGGAGTGAGCCTGTAGGCCTTCAGCGACAGCGAGCCCTGGGCAGTCTTTATAGGGTCTGAAATGGAGAGAAAAAAAGTTGAGAGATGCTTAACATTTTTGCTAAAACAATACAATACTGAGATAATGAGCACGGTAAGAGAGTTTTCTCTTCACAAAAAAATAAGATCATTGTCATTGTCGAAACAAAAGAAACTTGAAACTCATGAACAAGATGAGCCTATGCTAACCATTAGCGATACCGATTAGCATTAGCGATAGCTATTAGTATGTTCAGTCAACAACCTACAATCATCCACACTTCAGCTCATATATAAATGTTGCATGCTCATTGCACACAATTGTCTAAGTTACTTACAGACGATGGTTGAACAAGAATGAACCACAAACACGCAGTTGCCTGCCTCTGGCTGGGGTATTGCATCATGCAGCAACACACGTAAGAAACCGAGCACAGAGGAGACGAAGACATAATTACAACCGAATACATAAATACTTTTGGAGACTTGGAAACATTCTACATGGTCAGGGATAAATAAAAGACTTATTTAATCGATCTACAACTGTTTTGGTGAGTTTAAAGTTATCTTACAGTAACTTTCTTGTATGCTACATGTGTGAATGTTAGCTAAATGTTACCATCGTAGCTCGGTGGAAATGATGTGTACTAAGCGCACAATTTCCTCCAAAAATGCGACTTATACTCCAGTGCGACATATATCTTTTTTTCCTCTTTATTATGCATTTTATGGCTGATGCGACTTGTACTCCGAAGCGACTTATAGATCGGAAAATACGGTATTTGTATGAGTGATTTGTTCATTGACAGTTGGTCTTTGTGAGACAGTGATCTATTCTATGTTAATTTTATGACTGCTGTTCATTTAACAACATGAAACAAATACACTGATGTATTCTATGTTAATTTTATGACCGCTATTTAACAAACATGAAACAAATACACTGCAAATAAATGTTAATGGCACTAAGTTAATACACTGAGTGTTCTGCATTCATTGTTTTTTGGGGCTCATTACAGGTATAATGATCAGATTTTTCTTTAATTTCTTTAATCAGCCTATTGTATATTGTAGAATTGATGTAGGTAGAAAAAATAAGTTACATTGACTTGTATGAGTAAAACTAAAGAGAATTAAGCTTTCACAATCCACAAATTTTAAATTAGAGTTACTAATCTAGATTGATAAATAAATACAATGTTAATTGAGGAAAGCAAACTCAGAATAAATAGGTTTGTGATACTAATTCATTTAAGTTAAATTGAGTACTGCAAACTAAAAATATATTAGTTATTTCTTCTTCTTTTCCTTTCGGCTTTTCCCTTCAGGGGTCGCCACAGCGAATCAATTGCCTCCATCTAACCCTGTCCTCTGCATCCTCTTCTCTCACACCAACTACCTTCATGTCCTCCCTCATTACATCCATAAATCTCCTCCTTGGTCTTCCCCTAGGCCTCCTGCCTGGGAATTTAAAACTCAGCAATAATTTAATTTATTTAAGTCCTGCTTACTCACAATAAATAACTTGGTGAAATCTAATTTATCTAAGTTCAAGTGAATGACTCTTTTTGAGGCAACGACTGCATATTCTTTTTGAGTAATGTCAACGTATTATATTTTACAGTGTATGAAGAGTTTACGAGACTCACTGCATTGAATAAAGTATAGGCGGACCCAGCAGCAACAATGACGGCAGCTAACGGTCAGCGCAAGCCAAAAGGCAACGCAAATAACCAGGGAAATAATGAAATTTATCGGACTTGATGACCAACCATTCTCGGTGGTGGAAGACACCGGACTCTGCCGTCTGCTCGCTCACTTCGAGCCTCGCTACGTACGTGCTACCCGGACGCAAATACTTCACAGACGTAGCTCTGCCTGAGTTCCATCAGAGAGTGTATTGTCGCATCGAAAGTTTCCTAAAAGAAGGCCTATTATCCTGTTTAAGTTTTACAAGTGGTAAATGGAGCTCGAATGTCAGTCCTGTGTCGATGTTGAGTCTAACAAGGGAGTTTTTCGCTCGCGTACTGCTGTTAATGACAATGTTCGAAACGAGGCATATTACACAAGACAAAATACACGTAGTATTGAGAGATAACGCGCAGAACATACTGAAAGCTATGACTGATAATAAATGGGCGACCGAGTTTGGGGTTTATGACACGCACGCTGCGGCTTGTTATGCATGATGCGTTACTGTCACAGCGCAGCATAAGTGGCATTATTGCCACAGGGAGACGCATTGTAGGTCACTTGTGGGCAACAGACCCACTATATCATTTTGTAATTCACGAAAAGATTAACAGTGACTTTTTTCTCGTTGACAAATGCACAAGATAGTTTGTCTTTGCGCAAGACAATAAACCAAGTTCCTGAGTCGTTTCAATTTAGGAACTCATTGAACAGTTCATTCAAGTGAAGCTGCATGTGACTATTTTTTCTA
>NC_141224.1:25835057-25850057 GCF_054856515.1 Filicampus tigris | reverse complement strand
TGACTCCAAAATAAAGTGCATTACAGTAATCTAGCAGAGATAAAGGCATGCATGCCTGTTTTTCTTATATATACCTCCAACTTTTCATAGATCTAGGTGAAACATACAACCGGAACTGCTTCGTTACAAATCTGTAGGGGGAGCTTCTGAGTGATTTTTTAAATTTTTTATCGCACAACAAACAAATAAAATACTGATAATTTTGCCAGGCCTAATGTGTGTGCAGTTTCATGAGGTTGTGCATGTTTACACCCCCAAAATGAGAGTTTTCTCTTCTTCCAAGCAAGTATGAAGGAGACATGGGTAAACCGCTAGGAGAAAATCATCGAAGAATAACACATCTATTTCCTTTAGCCATTAGGGGGAGCTATCACTACGATGAAAAATAAGTTCTTAGATCTCTTCAGGCCCAGAATGTCATCAAATGTGAGAAGATAGGATCATCAGGGTCAAGTTACAGCATTTTTTATTGTCAAGGTGAATATCAGACTTTGCGGTACTGTATTGGCCACACCCTTTGCCAAAATGTGACATTATTCAGCTTCGAGCATGATCACCGACTTGAGACTCTCCTGACATATCTTCAGTTGGATTTGTTCAACAAGCTCGATGCAGTACATTAAAATGTAAAAAAAGAAATTTCCTCTCACCAGGACCTGACGTAATACAGATAACATATTGTGATCGAGATTTTTGGCGCCTGTGCATTGTACTTTTATAAGCATTTCCTCTTTTGTGATGGCTGCTCGGGCCCTAATAAGAATAAATCCTACAAACACAATAGGCTTGGGCCCTAATAATAATAATAGGAATTTCTACAAAAATAAAAGTACAATAATAATAATAATAATAATAATAACAACAATAATAATTTCTACAAAAACCTCGGTCGCTGCTCCATCCCTAATAAGAATTTCCACAAAAATAATAGGGACCACACGGCAGACGCTGCTCTTACCATAATTATAATAATTTCTACAAAAGCAATAGGGTCCTTGCAGTGGCCGCTGCTCGGGCCCTAATAATTTCTACCAAAAAAAAATGGTAACCTCCAAGCAGTCGTTGCTTGGACCCTAATTAAGTGTATTACCTTGAACAAAAGTTCTACTTACCATAGATAAGCACAACAGACTCCTCAATGGCATGCTGGTAGCTGAACTGGGAGTCTAGCAGAGCTCTGCTGACAAAGGAACCATAGTATGTGGACTGATACCATCCCACATGCAGATGGTCGATGTTTACGTGACGTAGAGAACGCATCATCTCCATCTGGTACTGGACTGAAAGCAGAAACATGACAGTTACATTTTTTTTCAGACTGAATGAGCATTTTTCTTTCTTTGATCTCAAGATCTGGTCTCAATCTGGAGCTGTAAAGGGATGGGAAAAAAAACTATGTTTTTGATGACTAACTCTAAAGATGTGCAGGATAAATAAACCAAAACAGAAAGGGCTCCACTATGTTACCAAGTGATGGGTGGACCGATTTAATGTCTGTTATAGAAATGTTCACCACATTCCCTCTACTTATTCATTCACACTTGTTCACTTGTGCTGATAAATATTTCCCAGTGGAGAAAAGAGATGGACTGATACATGGGTTTCTGGTATAAGGGTTAGGTGCTAGATATATTAAGCAAAGAGCCATTTCATTCCGCAATATGGGTGAGCAGAAAAACAAACAACCTTGCTGCCGTGTCAATGTTAAGTTACAGCCACAGCAAGTCCCTGCAGTGTAGCTCAAGACTGTTGATAAATCAGGGCATGATTGGGCAGCTGTGGCCCGCTACACCCCAGCCTGAAGAGTACATCCTTCTTCTGACGCGGCTGTTGACAAGACTAAACCAAAGACGCGAATAAGGGGAACAGGGAATGTGGTGATGTAGGAAATATTACATATTGAAAAAATATCATCTCAATAACGACCCATGCATATGGCAAAGACATACAAGAAGTTTCATATGGAATTGTATGCTTTTATCTCAATTTGACCAAATTGAGCCAAATTCAAATACCATATTAGTAGTCTTTGGTGTAATGTTAAACAGTTGTATTTTACAGGAAAAGAATCATATTCAAGGATTAAAGTAAGATATTAGAACAATCTTTGAACCAAAATACACTTCATTTTTTTCCCACATTAATTCCAAGACTTTACTCAAGTAAATATATGTTCCATACGTAGAAAAATATTGTAGTTGAAAAATACACGTAATCGCGATTCAATTAGGGAAAATTTTGTGATTAATTAGTGACAAAATTTTAATCGCTTGACTCGGCGGGGTTTGGGGGGCAACGGAATATAAGGCTGGAAGCCCTTTAAAAGGACGAGGACGGACGGGGTAGGAGGACGAACATTTTTATGAATAAGGACTGAGGGATGAGGACGGACCAGCAGAAAAAAGGTAAAGTGCCCAGATTTTTTAATCATGCTGTATAACTCTACTGATATAGACTGGGTAATAAAAGTTTGACATCATTTGACGGAATTAAAAACTATCAACCTACAGCAGGCTGTATTCAAATATAGCTCGAAAATCAAAGTGAAAAAATGATGCGGCAGCTTAGTTCATTCATCTATCCATCCATTATCCAAACCGCTCATCCTTACGAGAGTCATGGGGTTGCTGGGGCCTAGCCCAGCTGTGTCAGGGCGGTTGGCAGGGTACACCCTGAATTGGTTGCCAGCCAATCACAGGGCACACACGCACAAACAAATATTCACATTCAATATCATACTTAGGGAGAATTTATTGTGTTCAATTAATCTACCATGCATGTTTCTGGAATGTGAGTTGAAACCGGAGAACCAGGAGAAAACCCACACAGGCAAGGGGAGACCGTGCAAACTCCACACAGGAAGGCCGGGGCTAGCACCGCACAGTGGACATGCTATGTTAGTTTCAGAGCTGGGCAGTCTGTCCCGGGGCCGGACTGGTCGGACCCTCCGGCCCGGCCGGACGCCCATTTTTGGGGCGGGGGGTGGGGAACAGGGTTGGGCGCCGGCAATGTTTATGAATATGGCCGGGGGGTCGAGGCCGGAAGGGTACTCAGGTCAAGGGTGGAGGACCGGCAAAAAAGGGTCAAGTGCCCAGCTCTGGTTAGTTCATGTTGCTGAAATTTAATTCCAGTAACTCAAAATGAAACTCAGTAGTTTGGATGGCCCCCACGTGCATGTATGCCTGCCCAACAACGTCCAGGCATGCTCCTAATTAGATGATGGATGTTGTCCTGGGGTATCTCCTCCCAGATCTGGACCAGGGCATCACTGAGCTCCTGGACAATGAGGTGCAACTTGGCGGTGTCGGATGGACCGATTATGTCCCAGAGGTGTTCTATAGGATGAATATCAGGCGAGCATGGGGGCCAGTCAATAGTACATATTCCTTCATCCTCTGTACTGCCTGCATACCCTTGCCACATGTGGCCGGGCATTGTCATGCACTAGGAGGAGCCCAGGACCCACTGCAACAGCGTAGGGTCTGACAATGGGTCCAAGGATTTCATCCTGATACCTAATGGCAGTCAGGGTGCCATTGTCGAGCCTATAGAGGTCTGTGCGTACCTCCATGGATATGCCTCCCAGATCATCACTGACCCACCACCAAACCGATCATGCTGAAAGATTAAATGCAGCACAACATTCTCTACTGTCTCTCCAGACCCTTTCACGTCTGTCACACGTACTCAGAATGAATCTGTGGCCAGTGGCCTGCTGGAGGATTCTGGCAGTGCTAATCCTGTTCCTCCTTGCACAAAGGAGCATATACCGGTCCTGTCGACGGGGGTTAGAGACCTTCTACGGGCCTGTCCAGCTCTCCCAGAGACTGCCTGTCTCTTGGAATCTCCTCCATGCTCTTGAGACCATGCTCGGAGACACAGCAAACCTTGATGTGACATTGATGTGTCATCCTGGAGCAGTTGGACTGTCTTTGCGACTCCTGTAGGGTCCAGAGTCACCTCATGCTAGCATTAGTGACACTGAACCTAACCAAAAGCAAAACTAGTGGAAAAACTGTCAGAAAAGAATAGGAGGGGGAAAAATGTCAGTGGCATCCACCTGTAAAACCATTCCTGTTTTGAAGGTTGTTAGGACCCCTCCTCAAGACGGCAAGGAGGAGGGGTCTAACATACTGTAGGTGTGAGAGTTGGAAGGGGTAAATGAAAAAGTGCACTAACGAAAAGCCTGGCCAGTGAAACACCAAAATGGACACACAACACCACACTAAACTACAACACAATGAAATTGTGTGATCACCCCCCCCCCCCCCCCCCCCCCACCGAATCTCGACTGCCCTAGTGCACACACGAATGGCCAAAATGAATTAATTTACGAATTAGATGTTACGGTGAAAACGAATGGATAGAGTGGCTAAACAGAGGGACGAATGAAGGTTATGGCGAAGAAGGTGCACTAAACAAAAGACAGCGTTACTAACTCCCCTGCCACCCCAAAAATTACAAAGACTGACTGCATTACTACCCACAGCACGTCTACCAGCAACTGAGCCCTATTTAACCAATTGCTCAGCTGGTGGCACACCTAAAGCAAATGACTAAATTGGTCACTCTACCCTGCTCTGATTGGATGCCTGAACTCGGGACAAAGGCCACCAATCAGGGAAGAGTAGGGGAGAGCACCCGCACACCAACTTAACGGCCACGGCTTAACATGGGCCGTAACAGCGGTAGTCTCATATTGCCCCTCACAGCACACCTGTTGTTGACTTCATTAACACCAAAGCAGCTGGAACTAATTAACAACCCCCTGTTACTTCACTCATCAGATCAGATGTTTAAAAGACGTGATGCTCTACTCAGAGATATATATATATATATATATATATATATATATATATATATATATATATATATATATATATATATATATATATATATGTATATATAGATAGATGAGAGAGAGATAGATCTATATATCTATACATACATACATATATATACATACACACACACACACACACCCACACACACACACACACTATATATATATATATATATATATATATATATATATATATATATATATATATATATATTATATATATATACACACATACACACACATATACATACACACACAAACACACACGTGCACGCACACACGCACAAGCACCCTCCGAGACGCTTATCCTTACGAGGGATGCGGGCACGCTGGAGCCTATCCCAGGCAATAGGTGGGGTCTACCCTGAACTGGATGCCTGCCAATCGCAGAATTATATGAATGTGTTCAGCCTTGCAGGTTCAATGCCAGTTCTGAAATGTTTATGTAATAAGTATAAAAAAATAAAACAACAATAGAACAATAGCTACTAGCATATTTGATACAGAATAGCATGCTTATCAGGAGGATTACGTTTCCTTTCATGTGATGTTATTTTTGCCATGGCCGTGACATGGCTTGTGAGGAAATGGATACAGTAATTCTTTTAATGCTTCAATTGACTCTAGATCTTGGGATTTGAGTCAAGAAACTTGATGCGGTTTTCCATTTTTAAAACATTTATTACAATTTACAAGAGGAAATAAACATTTAAGTTTACATCCATACTTTACTTTTTCAGTGTTTATACATATGTCATGTTTTTGTACTCCATATGCACAAATGAGTAGTGTGCAAATTTGTATTTTCAGGCGTTTGCTAGAAATATGACATGGCGTGCCACAAATGGTTAGATGGCAAGATTAACCATTCCAAAATTGTATGTTTTTCTACTGCTTACTGAATCGATATTGAAGCATTTAAATTGCTATTGATTAGCAACATAAAGAATCCAAATCAATTTGAATCCTAAGCTAAAGAATCGAAATCGAATCCTGAGTAGTGGTGGGCGATATGGCAAAAATATATCATGATTTTTTTAAAATAAAATAACGATCATGATTTTATCATAATTCTTTTTTTACATCATTTTATTAGACTAATTTGCACCTTTTTTACCATTTTCCTCATGTTAAACATATAAAACATATTTAAAATGTATCAAAACCCTAAAAGAAAAAAAAAAGATTTTAAGCAAGCTAAGCTTTCTGAACAGGTTTTAATTTGAATAGTGCCAATTTTTATCAAAATGTGCAGTGAACGTAAACAAAAAAGGTAACATAATGTAAACATAAAAACGCAGCTCATAACGCGGGTCTAGTTCTTTGAAGAGTCCCTTCGTTTTCCATTGTTTTAATGGGAATTATGCCTTAATCAAGGTAATAAGTCACTGCCTCAGTTACTTCTTTACACTGCTTACTTGTTTTTTCATATGGAGTGCCCTTGTTAAATGACTGTGTTACCGTGGGTTGTGTTAGCTTGGAGCTAGCGGATGCCTCGGCTACCATGTGCCTGATCTCTTCCTATTTCTCAAACCTCATTACAGTCAATAAAAACAACCCCAGGGTTCTCTTCTCCACCTTTGAACTTTTAACTAGTTCTGATTTTAATAAGTCCCCACAGAGACCAACAGATGCTCTCTGTGAGGACTTTGCAGACCACTTCAGAAGTAAAATCGATGACATAAGATCCAGTCTTTTAGCCCGTCAAAACACAACTTTTAATAAACCCGGACACTCATATTTACATGAGGAAACACTGGAAAGTTTTGCCCTGGTTGATGCAAGGACACTTGTTCGAGTTTTCTCCCAGGTAAACCCAACAACCTGCCTTTTGGATCCAATTCCCACATTTCTTTTTAAGACATTTTATGGATTTTTTGAAGAACAAATTTTAAATATAGTCAATTGCTCTCTTCAGACAGGCGTCTTCCCCGCTGCCTTTAAAACGGCGGTGGTGAAGCCCCTTCTGAAGAAGAGCGGTTCTGACCCGAGCGTTTTTAATAACTACAGACCCGTATCCAACTTACCGTTTTTAAGTAAGATTTTAGAAAAACTGGTTTTCATCCAGTTGAATCATTTTTTAAATACAAATAATATTTTGGAGAAATATCAATCTGGTTTTAGGATGAACCACAGTACGGAGACTGCTCTTTTAAGGATCTTAAATGATATTAGGTGCACTGCAGACGTGAGAAAACTCACAGTCTTGGTGCTACTGGATCTAAGCGCTGCTTTTGATACAGTAGATCACCAAATTTTATTAAATAGACTTAAAAATCTAGTGGGCATCTCTGGTACTGTTTTTGACTGGTTTTATTCCTATCTCACAGACCGATATTTCTTTGTAAGTATGGATACTTGTTCCTCTAAAACTCATGAAATTAAATGTGGGGTTCCTCAAGGTTCGATTTTAGGCCCCTTACTTTTTAATCTTTATATGCTTCCCCTCGGGGATGTCATCAGGGGACACGGCATCAGCTTTCACAGCTATGCTGATGACACGCAGCTGTATATTGCCGTGTCTCCTGATGACACAGGACCCATTGATACCCTTTTAAATTGCATTTTAGATATCAAGTCATGGATGGCAGATAATTTCCTACAGCTCAATGAGGACAAGACTGAGGTTTTAGTTATCGGTCCCGAAGGTCAGAGAGAGAAGCTTTTACCAAAACTACACATTTTTAATCCCTCACACTGTGTGAAGAACCTTGGCGTCATTTTTGACTCTGAGCTCAGTTTTATTCCTCATATTAAAAATGTAACCAAGATTGGTTTTTATCACCTTAAGAATATCGCCAGAGTCCGCCCGTTTCTCTCTCAGGCTAACACGGAAGTGCTGATGCATGCCTTTATTTCCTGTCGTTTAGATTACTGTAATGCCCTGCTCTCTGGCCTCCCGAAAAAGAGCATTTCACCACTGCAACTACTGCAGAATTCAGCCGCTCGGGTGCTGACGAGAACCAGAGGGCGGGAGCACATTACGCCAGTTTTGAAATTGCTGCATTGGCTCCCTGTGTGTTTCAGGATCGATTTTAAAGTACTTTTATTAGTTTATAAATGTGTTAATGGTCTTGGGCCATCTTATTTATCTGATTTGCTTTTATCATACCAGCCCTCGCGGATCCTGAGGTCCTCTGGCGCCGGCCTTTTATTTATTCCAAGGGTGAGGACCAAAATGCATGGCGAGGCTGCATTCAGCCATTTTGGTCCTCACCTTTGGAATAGCCTGCCAGAGGATGTCAGGTCTGCAGAGACTGTTGATATTTTTAAGAGGAAGCTCAAGACACACCTTTTTAGTTTGGCTTTCAACAACTTTTAAATAATTTATCTTTTCTTTTGATTGAAGATAATTCTATGTTTTGCTTTGAATGTTTTAAAGCACTTTGAGTTGCATTTTTATGTATGAAAAGTGCTATATAAATAAAATGTGATTGATGTGATTGATTGATCTCAGTTTGCTTTGACTGTCGGCGTAGTTTTTTTTTGGGTGCCGTCCCCGTAAGTGATTAAACAGGTTTGTCGTGTTGCCATCTGACGTCTGAACCGAGTCTCTGCAAACTTTGCAAATAACTGGTTTGCGCTTTCTCCTCCGAGGAAAATCCAGCCCAAATCGACACTGTGGATGTGGAGTTTCTTTTCGGGACCAACTCTGCTTCGTGGTGACTTTTTGCTATAGCTTCACGCTATACAAATGAACAGGGAGGCAGGGAATGTCACGTACGGTGCAATGTGCGTGCTGTGATTGGTTAGTTGGGTATGCGTGAGCGGGTTTAAGCCGCCATAGAGCTAAACTGTGTAGAATATGTAGACGATCTAATGATCTTTCGGCTTTATGAGATCGTCAACACGTTAAAGTCCTTAACGATCTAATATCGTCATATCGCCCACCGCTAATCCTGAGGTTTGTCACAATACCTAACCCTAACAGTTGCTCTTAGTACAGGTACTTTACTGTAACATCAAGCAGAATATTGAGTCGACAAATGACTTGGGTGGCCTTTTATTTCATGCACAGGGTCTGTTTTGGGTTATGTGCATCTTTTGAACATTAAGCCTGCATCCCAATAAGGGACGAACGTTTGCGAGTGTTCGCCAAGGTAGCAAATGCTGTTTTCATCAGGGTTCATTGAAGGTCGCAAACGTTCCCAAACATTTTCCAACAGTTTTAATGTTCAAAATGTATTTGCAACAAGAAACAACAAAACTGTTGGAGAACTATTGATACATTCGCGAACACCGGCAAATGCCCTCAGTGGGATATGGGCTTTAATGAAAAGATGGAATGGAATTGAATTCCCTGTTTTTCCATTTCCAAAAGACAAATATCCATGTTTAAAGAATGGTACCCGATGCACACACACAGACACAATTTTCATTTCTTGATCAACCTTGCATGACTGCTTCAATAACATAGTCGTGGGACAACTGGTGTTGTCAAATGGTGAATTTGTCAAGTATCCTGAACACAAAGAAGCTTTGTCTTGTGTCATGAAGCATCATGCAGTGTGTTTTGGGTTTGTTTTTGGCCTGGTGACTGTATGTGCATGCATGTGCAGTCATCTGGTGCGATTGTTTAACAAAGATTAATTGCACCTTAACCCACTGTGCCAGGTGGAACATGGACCAAGGTGACTACTTTCACACAAACACACAGGCACTAACAAAAAGGCACGCAGATCACTTTATAGCCCTGCTGCTGAAAATTAGCCTTGTGCCTCTCCTGACACCTCAGCGTAGACTGCAACTCGATACCACCATTTACTACCCGACAACTCGAACATTTATCACTATTCCCTACACAACAGATGAATGTGTGAATGGACCAAATAAGTTGACAAAACAACAACCTATGTGCTTTCTTATATTAGCATTAACTGACCTTCAACAAGAAAGTGTTTGTGTTTTTAGAATGAAAGGATGTTGTCGACAGGACATGCTCTCAGCTGTAATGTATATGTTCATTTGAATGCCCTTACATGGCTCTCACTCAAATAGTAAAGCGTTGTCAATTAATACGACTAAATGTATCACTTAGTAAGAGAATGTTAAATCATGTAAATGTTCAATATGATCAAATTAAAGATTTTGACGTTCCGATAAAACCTTTCTGAGGGGAATTCATCTATTTTTCCAATGCTTGAGTAGGTTTACTTCTATCAGTCAGAAAACTCAAGTTAAATATGTTAAAGTGTAAGAAAAAGATTGCATTCTGCATACGGTTGGGCGATGAATCGATAATTTTTCCTAAATAATTGATAAAAATTCATTTTTCCCCTTACAACTTCTGTAGTCTACTGACATTCACTGTTTACACTAAAGACATGGCAGCGGAGGGAAAGGAGTTAGTTTGCGAGAGGTACGGTTTTGTTAGTCATTTAAGCTAGTGGTCCCCAACCATGTGGAACTGGGCCAGACAGACCAAAAAAAAAAAAAAAATGACACCCACAACACCCACCCTGTCAATTACCTTCCAAAGGGTAAAAAAAAAAAAAAAAAAAAGGAGAGCTGAGTGATTATATGATTGAGAATCATGATATCACGTTACCGCAGCTGCAAGCTGAGGATATTTACTCCATCTGGCGCGGCGCAAATTTTCGTGACTGCAACCAATCAGAGTCCAGCTTTACCTTCTAACTTTGGTTTGCAAATTGAAATAAATAGAATCCTCCAATAAATGAAAAAATGAAGCAGTAGACAGAAAGTAATAGTAACAATGACCGAACGTTTAGCGAAACATGCAGCTGATAGGCAGCCATGACTTGTAAAATCTTCCGAAGATTAAGCTATTTTGACGTGAAGTTCCAACCCATTTCTTGTGAGACGGTATGTCCAGATTGACATGGAGGAAGTCACTGTGCAAGTTATGTCGTTAAAAACAAGGCAATAAAACAAATCTGTTGAATGATATGAACAAGTAGCACCCATGTGATGAAGTGCAAAGTAGGGGCTCCCCCGATATTGGAAAAACATGTGATATGGATGTTGACTATGGTGATATCAATATTCTTGTGATATTTAACATGTACCTACCTCAAGAAATGACATTTTTATCTCATTAAAAGATTTTTTTTCAGAAATTAAGCAGGCTCAATGTGTTCTTAGATAATTAATTGTAATTCCCCTAGATAATGTCCAACTATTGGGTGGCAATGTGCATTTATGTTTGCATCTGACCCATCAAATTTAGATAAACGCACACAATTCCATAAGAAAATGATTGCAAGTCTTTGCAATATGTATATTGCATAAGCCATTATCGTGATATTAATATTTTTTCCGCTATATTGTGCAGCCTTAATGCAAAGTATGAAAATGCAAACAGAGTTCGAATAGCATGCCCACATAAACATTAGCAATCTGTCCGCTAATAACTAGCCGGCAGCCACGGGACCAAAGCAGCAAACAATCATGGCAATCGTGTCATCTTTTGAACATGCACCTTTGCAAGTAGCATTGATGCTAACGTCGTATGTAGGATCAGAAATTAAAAATCATTATCTATAATTATCTTTGTTGTCAGTACTAATGCTTTAAAACTAGCGATGTAAGAGCAATTCAAAATAGATTTGTATACAGATAGTCCATTCTCAAATATATCCATGGTGTAGTGGCTAATCTTAGCGTAGCGAGAAAAAAGGAGGTAGAAATATTTTGGGAAATGAGGTGATACTTTTCACTCTCTTCATTTCATGTTGACGTCTACTGAAGATAACATCAAGTCACTGCCATGTATTTAATGAACCATTTGTGTGGCTGGGTACTATCACCACAAATGTCAACTTTATGCTTCATGTTTCAAGAAGGATTATTGTAAGTTAAAGTAAAATGTTAGATCAACGTGCGGCACGGTGATTGACTGGTTATCACATCCACCTCACAGTTCAGAGGTCGTGGGTTCGATTCCGGCCCCGGCCTTTCTGTGTAGAGTATGCATGTTCTCCCCGTGCCTGCGTGAGCTTTCTACGGGTACTCCAGTTTCCTCCCAGATTCCAAAAACATACATGGTAGGTAAATTGGACACTCTAAATTGCCCATAGGTGTGATTGTGAGCGCGGTTGTTTTTCTCTGTGCCCTGCGATTGGCTGGCAACTAGTTCAGGGTGTACCCCGCCTACTGCCCGATGACAGCTGGGATGGACTCCAGCACACCCGTGACCCTTGCGAGGATAAGCGGTATAGATAATGGATGGATAGATGTTAAATCAACACTGCAATGCGGCTTCAATGATGATTATTGTCAGTAGTTTCCATCCCAAGCACTATGCTCCGCCTGCATGGAACATGTATTGGGGTTTTGATGAGGTATCTGTCGGATGTGTACGGATGAGCTTTCATAATTCAGATCCATCCATACATATTCGATTGACATCCACATACGAAAGAGGACCAGGTTGGATTCTAAAAAAATCGTAATTGTACTGTTCACACTGCATGAAAACATTGTATCACCCATGGGGAGAAAAAAAAGGCGTAATTATGCTGCAGTGTGAACATAGCATTAGATTTGGTTCGTGTTTACAGCTTCAGACAACAGGCAACAAGCAGTCGGCTACAAATGATGTTTAAGGACTACTGAAACCAAACCGATTACCTCAGAATGGAAAATTACCACTAAGCAACAGACAATTTATTATGGTTATTTTATTTCGTTTTATGACAAGGAGCCCGGGGGAAAGTAGTCACAGACTCGATTGCGCTGAACTTTGGACATGGTGCCGTTAATACGTTGAAGGGGGAAAAAAGTAACTTATCTACATAATGATCCATGTCCCCCTCCCTGAGCCGTCACCTTACCGTGGTGAAAGGGTTTGCGTGTCCCCATGATCGTAGCTAAATTGTCTGGGGCTTTATGCCCCTGGCAGAGTTACCCATGGCAAACAGGTCCGAGGTGAGGGATCAGACCAAGCACAGATCACAGACCACTTAATGATCAACGTCAACAATGGATTCAGTTTTCCCTTGCCAAGACGTGGGTCACCGAGGCCCACCGCGGGAGCCAGGCCACGAGAAGGGGCTCGCCGGTGAGCGCCTGGTTGCCGGGCCTGCACCCAGCCTGAAAAGGCAACGTGGGTCCCCCTTCCCCGCCTAATGGTGGGGGGACGGGTCCTGACTGCTATTTGAGCCTTTGCACCAAACAGGACCCTGCTGTTTGTGCCTAAGCACCAAACAGCAGTTTGTGCCTATACACCAAACAGCAGTTAAGAGTACCCACCCTTTTTGGAGTCCTTGGAGGGTGTGCTGGAGAGTACGACCTCTAGGGATGCCATCGTTCTGTTGGGGGACTTCAATGCTCATGTGGGCAATGACAGTGAGACCTGGAAGGGTGTGATTAGGAGGAAGGGTAAGGGATGCTGTCAAGCTGAAGAAGCAGTCCTATCGGGCCTTTTGGCCTGTGGAACTCCGGAGACGGCTGACCGGCTGGCCAAATGGAATGCAGCTTCGGCGGTCGCTGAGGCAAAAACTCAGGTGTGGAAGGAGTTCCGAGGCCATGGAAAATGACTTCAAGACGGCTTCAAGGAAATTCTGGTCCACCATCTGGCGTCTCAGGAGGGGAAAGCAGTGCACCATTAAAACTGTGTATAGTGGAGATGGGGTGCTGCTGACCTCGACTTTGGGACGCTGTGGATTGGTGAGGAGAATACTTCAAAAGGCCCTGGATGTTGTGGGGCTGTCATGGTTAACACCCCTCTACAACATTGCGTGGACATCGGGGACAGTGCCTCTGGATTGGAAAACAAGGGTGGTAGGGGGACCGGAGTGTGTGTCCCAATTACAGAGCAATGACACTCCTCAGCCTCCCTGGTAAGGTCTATTCAGAAGTGCTGGCGAGTAGGGTTCGTCGAGGTCGAATTTCAGATTCAGGAGGATCAATGTGGTTTTTGTCCTGGCCGTGGAACAGTGGACCAGCTCTACAGCCTCGGCAGGGTCCTTGAGGGTGCATGGGAATTCGGCCTACCAGTCTACATGTGGACTTGGAGAAGCCGTTTGACCATGTCCTTCGGGGAGTTCTGTAGGGGGTGCTTCGGGAATACAGGGTAATAAGCCCCCTAATACGGGCTGTTCGGTCCCTGTACAACTCATGTCAGAGTATGGTCCCCATTGCCAGCAGTAAGTCGGATACAAGCGGCCGAAATGGGTTTCCTACGCAGGGTGTCCCAGCTCTCCCTTAGAGATAGGGTGAGAAGCTCGGTCATCCTGGAGGGACTCAGAGTCAAGCCGGTGCTCCTCCACATTGAGAGGAGGCAGAGATGGCTAGGGCATCTGATTAGGATGCCTCCTGGATGACTCCCTGGTGAGGTGTTTTGGGCATGTCCCACCGGTAGGAGGCCCCGGGGACAACCCAGGACACAGTGGAGAGACTATGTCTCCCAGCTGACCTGGAAACGCCTTGGGATCCCTCCGGAAGAGCTGGAAGAAGTGGCTGGGGAGAGGTAAGTCTGGGCTTACCTGCTGTAGCTTCTGCGTTCAAGATCCAACCTCGGATAAGCGACAGATAATGGATGAATGGATGCATGATCCACGTCAAGAGCAGTAGCAGCTGTTGTATAAACTACATGCATTCTGTACTATAGCAAATCCAATAATGCATTACACACTTCACCGGGGTTGATTCCCGTCAAGCCATAATGTATCGCTTTTTACTTGACTACTTCTCGGGGTGTGACTTAATACTCGCGTCTGGAAGTTCAATGAACATTACAGTAGATTGAAGTAATCATCTGATGGATGAGTAATACAGTGTTCCCTCGCTACGTCACGGTCCATTTAATACGGATTCACTTTCGCGGCTTTTCATCTGTGACCTTAACTTTATGTATTACAGTTTTACCTCGCTGTTTTGGCACGTTTTCTTGCTATTTTTCGGAGCAGTCAAGAAATGAACATTAGGGTCGCGTTCAGTAATTTATGCTTGCGCCTGCCCATTACTCTATGAGTCTGTGTGTTCGGAGAGGCAGAGCACGCTCCCCTCTTGTTAGTTTCCCAAGGCCGCCTATGTTCTAAACCAGGGGTCAGCAACTCGCGGCTCCGGAGCTGCATGTGGTTCTTTCATACTTATGTTGCGGCTCTGCGTGGCTTGGGAAAATGAATTTTAAGTGTCCGATTATAGTGCATGTTATTTGTCTCAAAAAAGTGGATCATCGTCGTCATAGTAAA
>NC_141224.1:25820057-25830057 GCF_054856515.1 Filicampus tigris | reverse complement strand
CTAATGAGCAGTAAATAGGGATGTTCAAAAGTAGTAGACATCTGTTGGCTTTCTCGTTGACATTTTTGTTTTCCAAATATTTTTATTATATGTGCATATTTTTTTCAAGCATGGTGGTCGACCGGTTAGCAAGTCCGCCTCACAGTGCAGAGATCGTGGGTTTGAATCTGGCCCAGCCTTCCTGTGTGGGGTTTGCATGCTCTCCCCGTGCCTGCATGGTTTTCCTCCCACATTCCAAAAACATGCATGGTTGGCTGATTGGACACTAAATTGCCCCTAGGTCTGATTATGAGTGTGACTTTCTGTTTGTCTCCGTGTGCTCTGCGATTGGTTGGCAAGCAGTTCAGGGTGTCCCTCCCTACTGCCCGAAGTCAGCTGGGTTAGGCTCCAGCACGCCCGCAACCCTTATGGGGTTAAGTGGTTTGGATAATCGATGGGATGGATGTTTTTTCAACCTTGTGGCTTGAGAAAGGCTGTTGTGAGGACTTATTATCAATGGAAACTGCTTTACATTAAATGTTGGAAGGTGTTCTTTTTTCATATTAGTCTCCTTATTCAAAAAAAAAAAAGCTCTCTGCTTGCATTGAATTTTTTTTTCTTCAACAGATTGTTGCGACATGTTTTGGTCTTAAATTATATTTGTATGGTCTTAAAAATCATTAAATTTGACTTTTCAAATGGTGCAATAACCCTGTTATTACCTTGCTGAAGACATGATTCCCATTAAAAGTGGAAAACGAAGGGTTTGAAAGACACTTCTAAGTACTAGAACCGTGTTACGAGCTGTGTTTTTTTGTTTACGTTATGTTTACATTCACTGCACATTTTGATAAAAAAATTGTCACTATTCAAATTAAAACCTGTCCAGAAAGCTTAGCTGGGTTAAAAAAAACGATGTAAAAAAAGAATCGTGATAAAATCGTGCTCGTGATTTTATTTTTTAAAAATCGTGATATGATATTTTTGCCAAATCGCCCACCCCTAGTGGATATTAACAAGTGGGAATGCAGGATGCGAATGTAATTGTTTTGGATGTTTTCCTCACTTTGTTGTGTGTTTGCGCATGCATGTAAATTTCAGGCAATGGTCCTTTCATAGTGACAAGGTGGTGATTTGAATGTGTTGTGACACACAGTTACGTGGATCTTCACTTTTAGAGACACAGGCACGCTCACACAAACATCTCTTTGCCTCCACTGAAATGTTGTGGCCTGCAGCAGCATGCAAGGTTTGAAGCAGTTCACCTCTTGTGTCATCGACTATTAGAGTATGGACTATCTGTCGGGTTCATTGCACAGACACAGTCATGCCCATTGCTTGTCAAGCATGTTTAACCACGCACACAAATACTCACTTTGTTATTTCTACTTAAATTCTTGCCCAAGGTTGAAACTAGGTTTCAGGTGGCGAATATAAAATGCACAATTTTGAATACTGTCAAATGTTCATGACCGTGTTTTACCCTCGCATCATGGCATCCTTTTTGAAATCTCCACACACGTGCACAAGCACATTCACAATCCAGCCACAATCAATCAATCAATCAGATTTATTTATATAGCACTTTTCATACATACAAATGCAACTCAAAGTGCTGTGCAATAAAAATGTCCAAAACACAACATAAAAGGAAGACCAGCTAACGCCCTTCCTCCCACCAAACCCAAAGACATATATCCGCCAGTACATCAGCACTCACACATACACGCACACACTAAGCACGTAAACCTGATAAACTGTGTTAAAAAAGACATATAATGAAAGGGTACCCAAGGGGGGCTCATTCACGCTGAGGGGAATGACGGCCCATGGCCACAGAACGTGCCACCATTACAGAGACCCCAGACCCAGAACAGCCGGGGAGACCCCACACCTAGTGTAGAGGCCCCCGGTCACCTGGACCTAAGGAGCCCCTGTGGTGACGCCCTCCGGGGGAAGGGCAACCACACCAAGGTAAGGCAAGGTAAGGCAAGGTAAAAATAGTCCCCAATAAAAAGAAAAGGATAAATTACCTAAAATTATTTAAAAGCCAAACCAAAAAGGTAGGTCTTTAGCTTCCTCTTACAAATATCAACAGTCTCTCTTTCTCAATAAATGAATGGGTTGACTCATTCATGTCTGGCCTGAAGACCAATTTTGATTGATAGAAAATATTGCTAAATTGGTAACTGTCTAGCTAGTATGTCCTTTGCTTTAGTCCAAAAACCTGTTGTAAAGGTCATTGCCTAGATCAGGGATATATACAGAGCTGGGCACTTGACCTTTTTTTGCCGGTCCGTCCTCCGTCCGCGACCTATTCATAAAAATGATGCCGCCCCCCCCAACGGCAAACCCTGCACTTTTAAAGCGGTTCTGTCCTTACGTCCACCCTCACCGACCCCCAAATTTTTTTTTTTAAAAGCGTCCGTGCATGACGCGCCGCGGGAGAGATGCAAACGGCAGAGGTTTATTTAAGGCTCATTAGATGGCTAATTTATTAATCAAACACACTGTGGACACGCTTCAAACGCACCACTAGTAGTTACTGCGAGTGCTTACTTCCACTGGGAGCTCCGACGGGAACGAACGTGGCACACTGCACACACTCGGTCCGCACGGGGGGGAGTGTCGGCCACTTGATCGCGATGGCGAAACCTTTTTTTTGTTTTGTTTTGCCAGTCGTCGTCTTCTACCAAGCAAAAGCTCTCCCTCTCCGATTAGCGCAAATAAAGTGGCTGCGCCATTCAGATTTCAAATTTCCAGCGGTCAAACACCATGCAGTGCTCCTTCTTCGTCTCATTCTTCTTCTTCTTCCTTTTCTTCTCCCCTCTGTGCAGACCGAACGCACGCAGCACACAGCGTTCCCGCCGGAGCTCCCAATGCAAGTGTAACATATTGTAACGAATTGGGTTACCTGTGGCCATCTTCACACGTTGGATGTGTGCCACTTAGTCATTTACAGGTCGGCAGACAGGCGGCTATGCGCGTATGTATACTTGCCATTAAAACAGAGTTGGTGAGCTATGAGTGTGTTTTTTTTTTTTTTTTTTTAATACCTGTGTTTAAAAAAATGGTATTGAACCATTTTGACGTAGAAAAATCTGGGTGCGGTACTGAGTATTGAGTAGAAGCACCCTTTTGAGATAGTACAGCCATGAGTCTTATTGGAAATGATGCAACAAGTTTTTCACTTGGATTTGGGGATCCTCTGCCATTCTTCCTGACAGATACTCTCCAGTTCTGTGAGGTTGGATGGTGAACGTTGGTGGACAGCCATTTTCAGGTCTTCCCAGAGATGCTCAACCAGGTTTAGGTCAGGGCTCTGGCTGGGCCAGTCAAGAACAGTCACAGACTTGTTCTGAAGACACTCGGAGAGACGAACGACGAACGAGCAAGTCTCTTCCCCCGCATCCTACGTTTTTCCTTTTTTACATTTTGAGACTATTGTGAAAATTTTTGGAAGCAGCGGATCACAGATTTCCTCCGGTGGGGTCCTCGGCTGATCTTCGACTGCTCATCTGCCTTCATCCTTCAGGCAACTAAACGCAACAATGGCTTTGTGCACCACTTGAACTCTTCTCATTGAAAGGCTCTCTCCCTGCTAGAGGGATGTGTAGCTTCTCTGATAGTAGGAACGCGGCTGGCTACGAAGGTCTTAAGGCGAAGCGCTTCATTCTCTATATATTTCAACACTGTTATGATTTCAGTCCAGAATGTTGAATCACGCAAATCCATTTTGAGCTCTCGTCTTAACATCTTGTCTGTGTTGACAGACAACAGCTGCTGTCGATTCCATACGTGGGATGGTTGTTTGCTTTGTTGGGGCAACACGTGATCTTCCCATCATGAATGCGCAGTGGACCCGTCCATCTTCGCTAGTTAATCTGAGGTACGAGGCTGTTCCGTAACCATTCTCGGATGCATCAGAGAAGTGATGAAGTTGAGCTTCAGTGACTGGCTCGAAGTCCACTGGTCGTACACATCTGGCTAATATATCTGAGAGTTGGTGAGGCTCTTGTAGCTACGTGTTCCACTTTTGTGATAGCGGTGGTCGACTGGTTAGCACGTCCGCCTCACAGTTCAGAGGTCGTGGGTTCGGTATCGGCTCCGGCCTCCCTGTGTGGAGTTTGCATGTTCTCCCCGTGCCAGTGTGGGTTTTCTCCGGGTACTCCGGTTTCCTCCCACATTCCAAAAACATGCATGGCAGGTTAATTGATCACTCTAAATTGCCCCTAGGTGTGATTGTGAGTGCGGATGTTTGTCTCGGTGTGCCCTGCGATTGGCTGGCAACCAATTCAGGGTGTCCCCCGCCTACTGCCCAAAGACAGCTAGGATAGGCTCCAGCACGCCCCACGACCCTTGTGAGGATAAGCGGTATGGATAATGGATGGATAGCTCTCCACTCGCTTCTTTGCGTTAATGGTGCTTAAAGGTAGCTCAGTCCTTCTCCCTTGGACATTCAGCTGCTCTGCCAGTGTCTGTACAAAACATTGCACTGCTGCCTGGGTCAATGAATGCATACCTAGGGGTGGGCGATTTGGCAAAAATATCATATCACGATTTTTAAAAAATAAAATTAGGATCACGATTTTATCACAATTCTTTTTTTACATCGTTTTTTTTAAGACTAATTTGCACATTTCTGACCATTTCCCTCATGTTAAACATATAAAACATATTTAAAATGGATATAAAACTCAAAGAAAAAAAATGACATTTTAACCCTGCTAAGCTTTCTGGACAGATTTTAATTTGAATATTGACAATTTTTTAAGACCTTAAAAATATATTTTAAGACCAAAACATGTCGCAACAATCTCTGTTAAAGAAAAAAAAAATTCACTGTAAACAGAGACCTTTTTTAAAAAAAAATAAGGAGACTAATATGAAAAAAGACCACCATCCAACATTTAATGTAAAGCAGTTTCCATTGATAATAAGTCCTCATAACAGCCTTTCTCAATCCAAAAGGTTGAAAAAACATCCATCCATCGATTATCCAAACCACTTCACCCCACAAGGGTCGCGGGCGTGTTGGAGCCTAACCCAGCTGACTTCGGGCAGTAGGGGGGGAACACCCTGAACTGGTTGCCAACCAATAGCACGGTACACAGAGACAAACAAAAAGTCACACTCACAATCAGACCTAGGGGCAATTTAGTGTTCAATTAGCCAACCATGCATGTTTTGGGAATGTGGGAGGAAATCCATGCAGGCACGGGGAGAGCATGCAAACCCCACACAGGAAGGCTTGGGCCCATGATCTCTGCACTGTGAGACGGACGTGCTAACCGGTCGACCACCATGAAGTAACTAAGAAAAGACACGCCGAAGCTATAGCGAAGTAGGTGGCTACTGCATGTAGGCCTATTAGCATCGTGGAGGACGAAGGTCAAGCTGAAATACTTCGCATTGCGTCCAACGACTGCACCTATGAATTGCCCCCGAGAGCCATAATTTCTACCCGCATTCAAGACTTGCACGAAACAGAAGAGGCTAAGGTAAAGGAGTCAATCAATCAATCAATCACATTTTATTTATATAGCACTTTTCATACATAAAAATGCAACTCAAAGTGCTTTAAAACATTCAAAGCAAAACATAGAATTATCTTCAATCAAAAGAAAAGATAAATTATTTAAAAGTTGTTGAAAGCCAAACTAAAAAGGTGTGTCTTGAGCTTCCTCTTAAAAATATCAACAGTCTCTGCAGACCTGACATCCTCTGGCAGGCTATTCCAAAGGTGAGGACCAAAATGGCTGAATGCAGCCTCGCCATGCATTTTGGTCCTCACCCTTGGAATAAATAAAAGGCCGGCGCCAGAGGACCTCAGGATCCGCGAGGGCTGGTATGATAAAAGCAAATCAGATAAATAAGATGGCCCAAGACCATTAACACATTTATAAACTAATAAAAGTACTTTAAAATCGATCCTGAAACACACAGGGAGCCAATGCAGCAATTTCAAAACTGGCGTAATGTGCTCCCGCCCTCTGGTTCTCGTCAGCACCCGAGCGGCTGAATTCTGCAGTAGTTGCAGTGGTGAAATGCTCTTTTTCGGGAGGCCAGAGAGCAGGGCATTACAGTAATCTAAACGACAGGAAATAAAGGCATGCATCAGCACTTCTGTGTTAGCCTGAGAGAGAAACGGGCGGACTCTGGCGATATTCTTAAGGTGATAAAAACCAATCTTGGTTACATTTTTAATATGAGGAATAAAACTGAGCTCAGAGTCAAAAATGACGCCAAGGTTCTTCACACAGTGTGAGGGATTAAAAATGTGTAGTTTTGGTAAAAGCTTCTCTCTCTGACCTTCGGGACCGATAACTACGACCTCAGTCTTGTCCTCATTGAGCTGTAGGAAATTATCTGCCATCCATGACTTGATATCTAAAATGCAATTTAAAAGGGTATCAATGGGTCCTGTGTCATCAGGAGACACGGCAATATACAGCTGCGTGTCATCAGCATAGCTGTGAAAGCTGATGCCGTGTCCCCTGATGACATCCCCGAGGGGAAGCATATAAAGATTAAAAAGTAAGGGGCCTAAAATCGAACCTTGAGGAACCCCACATTTAATTTCATGAGTTTTAGAGGAACAAGTATCCATACTTACAAAGAAATATCGGTCTGTGAGATAGGAATAAAACCAGTCAAAAACAGTACCAGAGATGCCCACTAGATTTTTAAGTCTATTTAATAAAATTTGGTGATCTACTGTATCAAAAGCAGCGCTTAGATCCAGTAGCACCAAGACTGTGAGTTTTCTCACGTCTGCAGTGCACCTAATATCATTTAAGATCCTTAAAAGAGCAGTCTCCGTACTGTGGTTCATCCTAAAACCAGATTGATATTTCTCCAAAATATTATTTGTATTTAAAAAATGATTCAACTGGATGAAAACCAGTTTTTCTAAAATCTTACTTAAAAACGGTAAGTTGGATACGGGTCTGTAGTTATTAAAAACGCTCGGGTCAGAACCGCTCTTCTTCAGAAGGGGCTTCACCACCGCCGTTTTAAAGGCAGCTGGGAAGACGCCTGTCTGAAGAGAGCAATTGACTATATTTAAAATTTGTTCTTCAAAAAATCCATAAAATGTCTTAAAAAGAAATGTGGGAATTGGATCCAAAAGGCAGGTTGTTGGGTTTACCTGGGAGAAAACTCGAACAAGTGTCCTTGCATCAACCAGGGCAAAACTTTCCAGTGTTTCCTCATGTAAATATGATTGTCCGGGTTTATTAAAACTTGTGTTTTGACGGGCTAAAAGACTGGATCTTATGTCATCGATTTTACTTCTGAAGTGGTCTGCAAAGTCCTCACAGAGAGCATCTGTTGGTCTCTGTGGGGACTTATTAAAATCAGAACTAGTTAAAAGTTCAAAGGTGGAGAAGAGAACCCTGGGGTTGTTTTTATTGACTGTAATGAGGTTTGAGAAATAGGAAGATCTTGCCAGTTTTACTGTTTTATTGTAAGATTTCAGTTGTTCGCATAAAATTTCATAGTGTACTGTAAGTTTACTTTTTCTCCACCTCCTCTCTGCACTCCTGCATTTTCTCTTTGATATTTTGATAGCATTGTTTCTCCACGGGGGTACAGTCTTTGTTTTTGTTGTTTTAATTAAAAGTGGAGCTACTGAATCTAATGATGATTTAAGATGTAGGTTAAAATTGTCAACAATAAGATCACAGGGTGCAGGTAAAATGTCAGCAGGAGTGTTTTTTAAGATCTCGATAAAATTTGCTGCCACCTCAGAAGATAGGTAGCGTTTCTTCACTGTTCTGACCGGGACTGCTAGATGGTTAAAACTGGCGATGTTAAAATAGACACAGTAGTGGTCTGACACTGCCAAGTCAACAACAGAGGACACACCAGCAGACAAGCCATAGGTTATAACCAAATCCAGGGTGTGTCCTCTGTTGTGAGTTGGCTGCAAGACGTGCTGTTTAAAATCCAAGCAGTTTAAAAGGTTTGAAAAATCTCTGGATAGTGGGTCCGAGATGTTGTCCATGTGTATATTAAAATCGCCAGTTATTAATATTCTGTTATAACTGGAATATAAAATGGATAAGAATTCTGAAAATTCTGTAATAAAAGAAGTGGAATGATGGGGAGGTCTATAGACGGTAATGCAGAGAATAGGGGGACTGCTAAAAACAAAGGCATGGTGTTCAAACGATAAATAGCTGCTAAAAATGATCTCCTTTGATAAAAGAGTATTAATAAAAATTGATGCAGTCCCGCCTCCTCTTTTGCCATCCCTTGTAGAAAATAAAAAGTTAAAATTCGGTGGGCAAGCCTCGTTGAGAGCAACTGGAGCATCTGTACCAAGCCATGTCTCAGACAAAAGTATACCATGTAAATTATTGTCTAAAATCAGGTCGTTTATGATAAAAGTTTTGTTTAAAAGGGAGCGCACGTTCAGCACGGCCAGATTAATTATTGTGCTGGACGTGCGCTCATGGTGGTACGAATGAGCAGTATTAACATATACTAGATTACCACTGTTAAAACCACGTTGTTTGTGTGTGCAAGGGAAGCGTCTGCCGGTGATGGTTTCAATGGGAAAATTGTCCGATAGTGGTAATGATAATGAGGGCCTGCAGGGGGAGCTAGTGAGGGTGGTGGTACTGTGAGCAGCTGGTATTGGCCTGTAAGTGATGGTAGTGACATTGTCATTGCAGCGTTTATGAGTAGAAGAAGAAATATGATTGGTAAACAAGAGTCAGCTGGGAGTGGAATTGGTTACGACATGGTGGATGTTAGCGGCTAAAATCTTGCTACCAAGAGAGTTCGGATGAACACCATCCGGCTGGTAAAAAGACGGGCGATTCCAGAATAGGTTAAAGTTGTCAATAAAAGCAAAGTCAAGGTGGCCACAAGTGCGTAGGAGCCACGTGTTCAAGCTTAAAAGGCGGCTGAAGCGCTCGGCTCCGCGAGACAATGCCGGCAAAATGCCACTCACCCAGACCGAGAGATCGCAGGTTCTTAACAAGGCAAAGAGGGCGTGAAAGTCTCTCTTCGTCTGCTCAGACTGTCGGCGTATTGTCTCGTTTGTCCCAACGTGAACGATGAGCCGGGTAATGGATGATGGCAGAGAGTCAAGAACACCCGGCAGGATGTTAACTATGTCCATGACTTTCGCTCCGGGAAAACAGCGGGTGACGCAGCCGGGATAGTGAGTACGTCTAATGGTGCTGTCGCCAATTATAACGGTGGTCGGTGGGTGACGTGAGGAGGGAACGCCAAGGGACTCACCACCGGCGGAAGATTCACGACCCCACTGTCCAGGATGGCTCCGCCGAGGCCGAGTGAAGACGGTGGATGACACCGATGAGTGTCGCCGATGATGCTGGTGATGACGACCACCCTTGTACCGGGACACCGCGTCCCGGAGCAGCCCGACGCGTGAGTGGACGGCCGTGTCACCGGCGGAGAAGTCATTGGAGAAGACAGAAGCAATCGCGCTCACCGGTGATTACTGGACATCTCTCAGTAACCACAACTACCTCGGTGTAACAGCTCATTATTTTGACCATGACTGGGAGCTTTGCTCCCATGCTTTGACTGTTATGAAAACAGAGGACAAGCATTTCGCCGATACTGTTGCGGAGCACTTCAGGCATGTAGCTAGTATGTGGAACATCGAATCCAAAGTTGTCTCACTGACCACAGATGGTGCACGCAATATGATTGCAGGAGTCAGACAGCTCCTCTTTCAACACATACCGTGCACTGCACACATTGTGCACCGAGCTGTCATCGCTTTGCTTAATAACAGCCCGTTTGACGGCGCGTTGGCAAAATGCAGAAAAGTCGTAGGACACTTCAAGCATAGTCTGGCAAACCAAGTGGAGCTCGAAGAACAACAAGTCGCCCACAACCATAAGAATGAGTCACTTGCACAAGAAGTGCCAACCCGATGGAATACTACTCTGGAAATGATCAAGCGCGTCCTGTGGAATGCTGATCCCCTAAGAGCTACTTTGGCCCTGCACACACCCACTATCTCCATGCCAACCGC
>NC_141224.1:25780057-25815057 GCF_054856515.1 Filicampus tigris | reverse complement strand
AAATGTTCAGGATGTACCATCTTGAATACAAGACCACCAAGTGATCTAATTGGCTTTGCTGGGGGAGAACAAGGAAAAATAGAGGGAATCAATTTCCCATTTGGGGCAAGTAGAGTGATCTATTGAAGGGCAACCTCCAAGAAGGATCTCATCAGAAGAGGAGCGAACCAACTCTTAGCAACCACACACCCACCTCATTGCATACTGAACAGTATATTTACAGCGAGGAGTTGAGAAATCATTGTAGAGGCATTTTAATCCTCTGACTTCAATTAACCTATGGTGAAGATTTCTGCCCCAGATGACAATTAAAGCTGTAAACATTACGGCTAACCTTGCAGGACCCCTCCTGATGCAGCTGGTCTGGTTGTTTATGCATTAATTTGGAAGGATTTTTTTATATTTGCTTTTTATGAAAAAAATCCTGTTGACTTTGTATGTTCACGATGTAAGTTTGGTACCCACTTCACCAAGATTCATGTGTTCAATAGCTTTATTAACTTGGAATAGACAGATTATTGGCGCCGAAATTCAGTATTATGATGTATTTCGACATCGGCTGTTTAAAAAAAAAAAATCTGATGGCCGATAGAGTTCAAATTCAAACTTGGTCAGAGAACTAATTTATTTTTTATTTACATTTTCAGTTAAGATAAGATGCTGCTGAGTCTGGGAATTCTCGGTTTATGTTTGAACTTAAAACAAAGCTTAGTGAAACATTTCAGATCACATTTCAGTTATATTAAAATTTTGGAATGAATTTGCTGATGAACCTGGGAGCTCCCTGCACTTTTTTTGTTAGAATTTTAAAACAAATATATCTATGGTCTTAACACAAGATTAACCACCCAAAAAAACAAAAAAACAAAAAAACAAAAAAAAAAAAAACATGTTGCAAATCAAAAATGTTTGTAGCCAATATTTTCCCTTTCACCGCAAAGGAATAGCCGTCAACACATTAACATCTCTGCCTTGTAACGATACGGTATCGAAACCAAAAATTGCGAAACGCTGGAAAAATACACCACAACATCAGGCAGCGACGGCTTAAAGTGCCTTCTGCGCACAGGTGAGATGTAATACCCTTCCATACCATCGGCGGCGGTAGTCACTATTGCTCATTGTTAGAAAAATTAAACCGGAAAGCTATTGGTGGCGGATTATAAAAACGTAAACAATGCATTCAGCTATATTCTTCGCTCATGATGAACTCCCACAAAGTAAAACCTCATGTTCTTGACACAGTATCGTGAAATACTTAAAATTGTCAACCCTCCCTCTTGTACTTGGAAGATTAAGGCAGCGGAGGCGTTTTTCCACCTTTGTCACTTCCCCTTGGTGCTCCGCGCGCTGATTGGCTAGCTAACACCCAAACAGAGTGACCAAATGTCTTGACTCACAACGCCGATTCAACATGCTGAAACGCCCACCAGACGCTTCCTGATGGGTTACGACGCTACGACGGTGGTCACTACACCAATCGGCGCAATCAGACGCCACGACGCTTCACGACCTCCGACGTCTGATTGGTGTAACTAGGCCTTTACATATCCCAGAGTTTGTACCCCTAATCGGAGAGCAACAGAAACTTTTTTTTTTTTTTTTAGCAAAAAAGCTGTGTGCGCTCCTCCCAGCATAAATCTATGTAGCTCTGCTCACTTCCTCATTTCCTCTTTCTCATATAAATCAGCCACGGAGAGGTTAATCCTTTTGATATGTTGAAGTGGGCATGAGTAGGGATGTCCACATAACTTTTGGTGCCAATTGATCACCGTTTTTGGAGAGAAACTCTCAGTAATACCAAACTTAAAATGCATCCATCCATTTTCTATACCGCTTATCCTCATTAGGGTTACGGGTGTACTCGAGCCTATCCTGGGTGACTTCTGGCGAGAGGTGGGGTACACCATGGACTGGTCATCTGCCAATTATTTATATTTGATTTATATTTATATATTATTTATGTCTAAATTTATTAATACATGTATCACAGCCTTTTGTTTTTGGTCTATTTATTGCATTGTTTGTGAAGTGCTTTCTTACAGCTCTAGCTGTTATGAAATGCGCTATATAAATAAAATTTTATTGTATTGTATTGTTTTGGGAATGTGGGAGGAGTCTGTGTAACGGTACGCTAAATCACATTTCGGTTCAGTTTTTTTGAAAACTTCGGTTCGGTATATTTTCGGTACAAAAAAAATTTTTTTTAGACATGTTTATTTTGAAAAGATAAGTAAATGGTACATTTTTTAGAAAAAATAAATAAAGGTGAACCATTCGGGTGATATTCTAAGAAATTACACCAGAATAAAAAAATACACTAATAATAAATATCTCTTAATTTTGTAAATTATTAAAACACCGAAATCTTTAAACACTCAGCAATAGTCTATGACACACCGAAGTATTCAAGTTAAAGACAAATTGTCATTACAGTACATATACACTTTTTGTGATTGAAAAAAATACATACAATAACTTTTACAATTATTGCTAACTATATTAAAACTATTTTTATAATGAAAAAAAATACAGTAACTTTAGCCTTTACTAAATTGTATACACTTTTTAGGCGTTGAAATCTTTGAATGTTCAACAGCATATTGTAACGAATTGGGTTATCTGTGGTGTGGTCGGATTTGTGTGTTGCTGAGTCGTGATGTTTCCAAGGTTCATGAGTGCTTCGTACGGCAAGCGAGTGGAGCAGCGGAGAAAGAAGAGTGCGAGCAGTTGTACTTGGATTAATAAAAACGTGATAATTAAACTACTTCTGACGGCGTGTTCATGGAAGACGCTACAATATGATCAATCTCGCTATTAAGTTTGACGTTTTGGGCTACAAAGACTGCTTGCTTCCTCGTCTAAGAAACATTCACAGTCGGATGATGCCGTGCATGTTAGACGTGCCGCAACATAGCCGCCGATTTCATGTAGCAATGTCGGCACGCAACTTTCGGACTTATCCACGCACCTTTCCCCACCGGCGATGGGGAACAGGAAAGCCAGAATGTTCCCAAACAGGAGACCGCAGTGTACGCGGGCACCTTCGAGCTCTGGCTCTCTCTTTTGTGGCGCCACTCTCGTCTGCCGCATGCATGCAAACAGTCAGCGTCCGTGCGTAAGCTCGCGCTAATAAGTGGACCGAGTGGACCGGACCGAACATGCCATACCGAAACGTGTTAATACACCAGAGTGTACCGTTACACCCCTAGTATCCATGTGACCCAGAACTACAAAAGGAGACAATTTCATACAGAATAACTAGTGAAAGAGTCTGCAGCAGTTGAAATTCAGTCCCCGCTCTGTGCCTTTTGCCCAGCCAGCCACTCCTGTCTCAAAGCTCCTGACACATAGACCCAGAAACTCTTCAGCCGTGAGCTGCTGGCATATTGATACTGCCAACAGTATATGTTTGTCGTCATTATTTTACTATGTATTGTGGTTTATGTTTAATTTAATTTTCGACGTACACATACAGCAAAATGTGAAGGCAGTGCTTTGATGACATTGCGAGGTTTGTGGAAATACATCTGAACTTATTCATTTTTAAAAGCTGAGCGAAAGAGAAAAGGTGATAAGCAGCCATTTGTTGTATGTGTGTGCATGCATACCTCCATCCAATGCATACCATATTTACATTAGTTCATGGCACAAGGTCTCTCTCCCTCTCTCCCGCCTTCCCTCCCTCCATATTTGTCACAACAATCACCTGTAACGCAACTGTGGCTCCACACTGGCACCTGTTGATGAAAACCAGCATAGCACACTTGTGACTTGCTCTCAAGAACAAATTCACACTCAGGCATGCGATCATGATTTTCAGTTCAGTTCTCAGTTATTGATCAAAGGTGCCATTATGATCTAACAGACCCTTTGCAAATCAGTAAGGCGATTGAAGAAAACGTATTATTTATGCCATGACTTCATTGACTTTGTAAGCTATTCTTTTTAGTTTAGTTTTTTTTTTTTTAAAGATTTTGTACTGGCAGTATTCCTTTGGTGCAGCTGGCTGTCAAAACCAATACTATCATTACTCTGAAATTATTTGCAAGATGACAAGAGGGAGGCGGAATCGGACCCACAAAACTATCAAAAATTATGTGTCACGCCACACATACAGCACATCGCTACACAAAGCCAATTGATGTATTGAGATTAATTGCTTCCGATAAATTAGCAGTGAGGAAAAGCAAAGGAAACACATCAAGTTATACTTTTTGTATAATATTGGTGTAAATCTAAATTCACAAATGAGATGACAACATCTGAATGTCAAACAGATCCAGCAACAAACAGCGCCCACGGCTATAATTACATCTGTCAACACAAAGACGAATGGTGTGAACTTACGGTAAATTAATCTTCATTTTCAGAGGCACGGCTAAAGCAGCAGGAGTGGCGAAGACCACAGATTGCCCAATGATTAAAGGGGGCACAGGGATTTGATGATGAGCAAATCACTTTACTGTGAATATGTTGCCTGCCCCAGAGCACGGGGATCCTATCTGCATCAGATGACCCACTCCTCCTCTTTCTGAACGAGTGCTAAGTAGAGGTTTAAAGAAAGCTGTATTAAAGCAGTTTGGTTTCCCATAAAATTAATCACTAGAATAACTGTACCAATATGCGGTTGTTGCTGTATTAACAATAAATAAGTGCAACGGGGGTCATTTGAGTTGAAATTCTCACAAATAGCAGGGCGAGGATGATACACCAACCATTTTATTTACATAAAAAAATAACTAGCTACAGAATGTGTTTCGTTTATTTAAATTGAAACATTCTTTAATTAAAAAATAGCTTTCATTACACAGTGAAAAACACTTATCTCCAATTATTTTTCATTTTCTTATTTTTACGTGAATAATGTTTGTGCATTACAGAAATCGCATTAAAGTGAAAATTAAAAAAGTTTCCTAAATTGGAGATAAGTGTTTTATACAGGACAGCGAGTAACATGAACTTCCAGCTTCACACATTCTGCCAATAACGGATGCCAGTAGGCTCCGTTGTTGACCATGGACACAATTAACTTTTGCTGAACATGGATACAAGATAAACTGCGGTCATGCCAAATGTGAGTTGCACTATTGTCATGACGTGATTACATATTAAAGAGACACTTGGATGAGCTTAACATTGGCACTTATACAATAGATTTGCATGTAAAAATGACATCAGGACTAAAATGCCCCCCGCCCCTCCCCCCAAAAGAATCTGTAGTGATTCATGTTTTTTTTTTTTTTCTTTGTGATTAGATTTACAACAAATTGGCCCAACCCCTTTTGGAGCTCGGTTTGTTATTTTTTCGGTCTGGGCGGTCTACGTTACAGGAGGGAGGCAAGTGTAGGGCTGGGCTGATAATTCGATATCGATATGTATCGCGATTGGCACGTGATCGATACCAATAGAAAATGCCTTTGATAAAACGTTGAATAGAAAAAAGAAAAACAAACCCGATCGCACCATAGTGCGTGATGTAGGCAGCGCGCTTCCGCCTCCAAACATGAAGAAGAAGCGTTTAAACCAAAGAAGAAGCTGTAAACTCAACGGAGCATGCTCACAGGGCCGGCGGCCGCGCGCTACGCTCGCGGGCCCGGCGGCCGTGCGCTACGCTACGGTTGGTCAAAGATGATGTATGCACTGCAAGAGAGTACAGTATTCGTTCGCTTACACTGGATGAACAATGAATCAAGGCTTGTGTGTCAACAACTGCTTTGGGGTAGACCTAATGCAAATACGCATTTACAATGCACTGATGGAGGACAAACTGCACATTACACTACATAATGATGTACAAAAAACAGTTAACTGTTATTTAAAGGTAAGGTTTAAAAGAAAATCAATAATTACCAATATTGACTGATATGAAATACTTAGATTGCAACCTTTTTTCCAAACATTTCTCAGCCCTTCTAAGCACATTATCTTTAAAACTGAGTTTATCTAAGCTTTATTTTATGACCTCTTATTAAAGGTTAAGTATTATGTTAAAATAAAATAACCTAAATGTATTTTTCTTCGGGTCATTATTTTCAATAGTTTAAAAAAAGAAAAAAAATCAATACATAGATATCGACCAATATGAAACACTTATATCGTGATATACTTTTGAGTCATATCGCCCAGCCCTCGGCAAGCGTACTGGTAATAAAGCTTTGTCAGTTCTGTTGTCTAAAACAGCGACCGATCACCACCAAAACACGAGTGCACATTACTACTCTTGTCCACTTCAACCTGTGAAAGTATAAAAGTGTTCTGCACAATAGTTTGGATCTATTGACATAAAACGGGAGCTCATCATGATCACATCTACAAAATCAAAAATACCGTGGAAATTGCTTCTCCACTTTACAGAAGCTGAAGCAGATAATAGCATGAATGCACACACGATATTTCCGACATTTAGCTACGCTAAACTTGTGTCAACTCTCAGGAGGCAGACGGCGACTGGCAGTGGGCAAGCAATCAGGCAAGCATGGAGCTTTAAAACCCCCGTTCCCTCCCCAGCTAACAGTAGGATAACGGCACGGTTAATAGCAACAACTAGCTTCAGACCGTTAAAACAAAAGGCATTAGCACAACAACATCAGCTCCTTCCTGTGTGTCCAGTCTGCGTCGATCCTCCCAGCTTCCACTTCTAATGTATTAAATAAACATGACAGTCTGCCACAATGACGATGTTTGTCAAGGGAAGGGTGTACAGTACACACAAGAGGAATTCAGTTTCTAATCAAGTAATGTAGGTAGTGTTCATTCAACATATAAAATGTTAAAACTTTTAAAAGCTAAAGCGTGGATTTGGTTTTATTTCAAGATTCTGTAGAAACCTTGTACTGGGATTAAGTTACCAGTTAGGAGGTCTCAAGTGAACAACATGTCAAATGCAAAATAAAATCAAAGTCACTTATTATTACGCTTAAACTTTTAAGTCATTTGTAAAATATCTTGGCAATACTGTTGTGAATTTTGAGACAGGTCTCAAATACTGTTTTCAACTTTTTCAATTGCCGCTCCGTCGAAAACATATTTACCATTGGGCACCTTTAATCAGTTTTTGCTAATGCAAATCAGGGATTGATTAGTGAAGAGAATACATTGGGCAAAGGGAAACGTCACTGCGCTCCATTGTCAATCATGTTGAGTCAAAAACTGACATGCATGGACAGTGGAACTTCTAGTTATGAACTTAATTAGTTCCGTGAGTCCGTTTGCAACTTGAAAAGTTTATAAATCAAAGTAATATGGTTCAATTCTCCTGTTCCATTTAATGTAAAATAATAAGAACGATACTACGCTTTATTTCAATCCCAAGTGCTGACTCTCAGTTCCAAATACAAATCTGCGCTGACGCTCCTCTCTCCACATCATCAGCTCCACCAGCCATCCATCCAGCCACATCAATGGAGTGTGTCCAACATACTGTCCATTACAGGTGCAAAAAATAATTTAAAAAAACAAGCGCCCCGCGGCTGTCAAGCGGTCAAATAGGGCAGACATCGCACCATCAAAATCAGTGCTGGTACACGCATGCTGCCGAGAAGGTGCAACCATCAATCACAGATTTTTCTCTTTCAATGAATGACATGCCCAAAAACAGACTTCAGTCAGTCAGTCAGTCAGTCTTCAACAGATCCACACAAGGACAACAAAACACCATATGACAAAAACAAATGCTAAAAACAACCAAAATCAGCAGAGCTCTTCAAGAGCTCTTGAAGACGACTGACAACTACGACACACTCTTGGAATTAATCATGATCATGAATGCGGAGGTGGAATTTGCGCCTACATGTATACAACTTTGGCCTTCAGCGACCAAGGGATATCACTAGTTTTCAGACCACAGCGATGCGTTATGATGGTTACGCAGCAAAAAGAATTACAATATAGATCCATCCATCGAAAATCGTACATAAATTGCTCTACGTAAACGTACATTCAACTCAAATTTTATGTAAAAAGAGCATTTCTTAACTCGAGTTTCCAATTTACAACAGTAAAGCATATATATGTATTTTATTTCAAATTTTATGTAAAAAGAGCATTTCTTAACTCGAGTTTCCAATTTACAACAGTAAAGCATATATATGTATTTTATTTACAAAGATCCATTATTATTTTTGACAGGTACATCTGAACTCCAAAAATGAACCAATTTATATCTAGATTGAAATGTTTTGTGCAGATGAGATGAAAGCTGCAGACACTCCTGTTACACCCTGCCGGCCTCCCACTCTGTTTGCCTTGTAACAACAATCTGTTCACTTCACTAGGACTGAAACAAGTCTGAATAATTCGGGTACCTCTTTTCAAAAATTTGCTCGAGGCCTTTTTTCTGCCTCAAATACCCGCTTATTTACGTGTACACTGTCTGGAAAAAGTTAAGTGCAGCAAAAATTGTTCATACTATATATGAAAGTAACATGCCACTAACGCGGTGAGAAGGCCAACTTCAAAATTAACCTTACCTTACCAAATAATATACAGTATGGACATGAATGAGTTTGTATACTTTTAATTTGAAGTTGTTCCCGGCAGTGTGTCGTGGCGTAACGGCTGACTTGACTCGTCTTCCGGACTGTGTTTGGGGCATATTAAAGCAGGGGTGTCCAAACTTTTTGCAAAGGGGGCCAGATTTGGTGTGGTAATAATGTGGGGGGCCGACCTTGGCTGAGGTTCCTTACGTACAACAACAATATATTTAACCCTTGTGTTGTCTTGTGGGTCAATTTCCACAAGCTCCAAAACAAAGCAAAAAAAAACAAAACAATCTCAGACATAATAAAAACTAATTCAGATATAAAGATACCCTGAATCAAAAGACCCCTATTTGGCTTCTTGCTGGGGCCATGAGTAGACATTTCACTGTCCAAAAGTTCCGGGATCAGATCTTTTCAGGAGCTCAGGAGGAGCAAGAGGATGAAGATGTATCTGAAGAGCAAGATGGGAAGGAATGAAACCCAGAAGATGATGCATCTTCAGATGAAGAAGAGGAAACCCCTCAAGCTGACGGACATTTTTGTCAAAGAGCAGCAGGATTGCGTGGTCCTCATCAATTTCAGACAGCAACCAAGTAAGAACAAATGCACCAAACATCATAAGGATGACTCCAGGGCCAATGAGATATTCAGCTGGTAATGTCCAGGAAATTTCACCAACCTTTCTCCTGTTCATCACAACAAACATCGAAAAAGGCAGAGGCCTCTGAAGCCATTTCGGAAGATATTCAGGGACCTGAATATTGTCTTGATCCACCTAAGGCTGCAGCTGGGTCAATCAAAAGAGAAAAGGTGCAAGTTCTGACCCTGGAAGTAAGACTCCAAGACAAAAGCAATGCACCGTACATGTGAGAAATACATCTGCAAAGCCCATTCTCACATTCGCACATGCTGTCCTACATGTGCTAAATAGAGTTGATGCTGAAAATTGTTCAGAAAGTCAAGCAACATTTTGTTGTTTTGATGTTAAGAGGATTTTTATGATTCACTTTATAAAAAAAAATTGAAAAGAATAAACTGCAGACAAAAGGTTCCAGAATGTTGACTTTTTTTCCCTTTCAATATAATTACTTCAGAATTAATAATTCCAGATTGTTGACTTTTTCCCCTTTCATTACAATTACTTCAGAAGTAATTACTTCGCATTTTACATAATAGCAATAATGTATAGTTTCAGTGTAAAATAAAAGTGTTATGACAGTTGGTTTGTGTTTAGAAAAAAGCGTAATAATGGTCATTGATGATTGTTTGTTTGTGTCACAAATACATGATAAAAAATTAATTAAATTGTGTTGAATTGATAAATAACAGGTTGTTTCATTTTGCAAAATAGATTTGGGATTTAAAACTCAATTAAGTTGCTTTATTTTGGGGCTTTGGTAGGGTGGGTCTTTTTTTACCAATAGGACAAGGGAAGTAAACAGAATGTTAAGATCGCACAAGGGTTAAACAAATTTTAGCAAGCCATTCTGTTTCACATTTGCTTTTTTATTATAATTTCAACAGTCTTAAGCATGTGTTTTGGTTCATTTGAAACACACATCACATGCAGTTGAATATTCACTTAACTTTTTTTTTTCCTAAACAGAAGTACTTGTACACTTGAGTGCAAAGTACATTTAAAACATGAAATCTATCACCATGGCAGTTCAATGTTCACAGAACTTTTGAATTATAATAATAAATGACATATGACTAATTGTAAATGTCAAAATGACTTGCCTGCATTAATGTGACGGGTGATATTGATTATAAAAAGTCAAACTCCTTTCCTCTGGCTCCCAATTGTCTTTTGATGTCTGATGACACTTCTTCAATCCTGCGCGCCACAGTGTTACGTGCCAGGCAGACTTTGGCAAACTCTTGATGCTTCTCAGGGCAGATTTTCTTCACCATAGTCATCACGCACGCAATGCTTTGCGATCAGTGCTGCTACCTCGTAACTAACCTTTGTGGCGTTCTGATTTGACTCATGGGCTCTTGCAAAGATACTGCTGCTGTGAGGTTAAACTAGCTTCAAGTTGCTTCAATTTCTCGTAGCGTTCCTTCCCTGTCAGCGTGTCTCGTTTGGTAATGTCGCTTGACATTGAACTCTTTAAAAACAGCCACTGTATCCTGGCAAATGAGACAGACACAGTTTTTGCGTATTTCAGTGAAGAAATAGTCCAATTTCTACCCATCCTTGAAGCGCCGGCCCTCGCAGTCAACTTTGCTTTTTTTGTTTATTGTCGCCATTTTAGAAAATTGGGAGTAATGTTACATTCACACCAAACGCGGATGATGCGTTTCTGGCGGCGCGTTTGTATCGAGTCAATGTAGTTCACACGGGCGGGCGCAGTTGCGTGCAGGGCGGTGCAAAATGATGCGTTTGGAGTGGTGGGATGCGGAGCGAAGCACGTCGCATAAACGAGTCAACTTTTTGCCACTCCGCCTCGCGGCAGCCAATCGGCATCTGGCATACTAGTCACACAGACAGCCAAACAGCGTCCTGTTCACTCTGCGGCTTTTTTTAAATTTTTTTTTTTTTTTTTTTTTACAGTTCTTGAACTTTACCAAGACAGCAATATTGTTAGCATTAGCATAGTGTGCCGGCCATTTGATTGTGATGTTGAAAAATGCTGTCATAGTCTACCAAGCAAAGCCCCTCCCCTCTCCGCTGTAAGCGAATGAGCGGCTGCAGCATTCAAAATTCGAATTTCCTGCGGTCAAATGCGAGTGAATCAAGCGACTCGGAACGCTTCATCCGCGTTTGGTGTGAACATAGCATCAAAGTGCTGCTGTCCTCTAGTGGGTAAATGAGGAACAGCATTTAGGTTAAGATACTTCATATGCTGCTCAATTTATTAAGCCTATGTGCGGGCCAGACGTTATGGGTTTTATGACAGAGGCTGCGGGCCGGATGAAATTTGACCACGGGCTGCATTTGGCCCCCGGGCCGGACTTTGGACATGTCTGCATTAAGGCCTAAAACTGGGTGAAACATCTCTCTAAAGCCTAAAGTTGACATTGGAAACACCCTCTAATACCTGAAGTTTTCCCAGAAATTCAACACCTACAAAAGAATTGATATCTCATCGCCTGTAACAGGTACAAACATAATTCCAAAAGAATTTGAGAGCTTAGACATGTAGTTTTCACACAGGCCTGAGTTTATTTACTCTTTCAATCAAAAATGTAAAAATCAAGTGTCACTGCAAGGGAAGCACTATTTTTAATTAAAAAAAACAATTGAGTGGTAATTACCAACCTCTATTCTTCATATACCACTTTCGACTGGTTCCACTGGTTCAACGTTCACAAGCGTGTCATCTATATCACTGCTGTTACTTATTTCAGAGCTCCCGCGATCATCTGCGTCCGCCAGTAATGCTTTTTCTGAGACCGAGACTCCGAGGGCTCACACCACTGTCACATTAATACTCTGATGTATTTCATTGGCTAACATACCAAGAATTGGATAGAAAAAATAAAGTGACGTATACACTCTCCCGGCTCTAAAGGTAGAAAGAGGCAACAGCGTTCCTGGCTCTAGTGGTAGAAATGCAGTTATGCGCTCCCGGTCTTAATGGGTTATGCACAGTGAGTTGCCTCATGTGTGAAATGTGCTTGCTCGCTTGACTTTATATTTGTCATAGATTGTTGCTACCGATGTCAACAACACGTTGTCCTGAAATAACCTTCAATCGCTAATTAAAGCCCCTGTCCCACTGAGGAGCGAACAATTGTGACTGTTGGCGAAGGTAGAAAATGCGCATTCACGTCAGAGTTCGTCAGGGTTCGTTCAAGGTCGCGAATGTTCGCACAACGTTCACCAAATGTTCGCCGCTCGGTGGGACAGGGGCTATGGGTACCTCACGATTCGATCGGATTCCGATTCAGAGGCCCACGATTCGATTCCGATTCAGAGGCCTATAATTCGATTCGATTCCGATGCATCACTACATTGGCTTACATTTTATAGTCCATGCAAAACACTGGTACCTTTATAAAACCCAAAAACTCAAGGAAGAGCAATGATTTATATTTCACACTTTGACTCCACTGCGCTCGTATGAGGTTTTGCTTGATACAGCCTGATACAGTTGCCGTTACTACTGATCAATTATTAAACAAACCAGGCTTACTCAAGTGTGCTGTTTTAGCCATTTGTCTAAAATTTCCCTGTTTCTAAAGAGGAAAATAGTGTGCTGCTATGCAGTTTTAAACTTAAATATAAAATACTGATAATCTAAAAATGAAAAACAGTCTTTCATTATTAAGTGGAAATGTGTTTTTGTCTTCTGTAATTAGAATTAACCAAGCAAAAACAAAAAAAACTGTTTTCATTTAATTTAATAACAAATTATTACATAGAATTTTCAGTAGGATATCCGAATACCAAAATATTCGATAGCTGTAGCCCTAAACTTCACTAGTCATTCTGCTCACCTACGCAAAGACAAAATACAAAAAAAGTACAAAAGTCCATATAACACTAATTGTAAAGCTTACAGATGACCAGTTGTAGATGGAATGAAGAAAGTTTTGAAGGCTGCATGCAATTCTTTTCAGCTATATATACAGTAGATCAATTCAATAATCACAAACATTTACCTTCATCAAAGTCTGCATCATCCTCAGTGTGCTGCGGGAAGGGGAAACAGTTGGTGATCTCCAGTCGGTCATCAACCACCAGGCCCAGCAGAACGCCTTGAACCACCTCACTGCCCTGGCCCTCTTCCTGGTAGTGCTTGATGATCTTCAGCACCACCTGTATAACCCGAACAAGCAATCTCAATACTGCAATGCAGTGAATAAAAAGCTACATTTCATACTGTCCCTCATCACTTCGACGCATTTTTTAGCAGATCAGTGCGTGCCAAAATTGCAGATCATGTACATGACTGTGTAATGAAGACCCACAGCATGTGTAAGAGGTTTCAGACTATTCTCTCCACTTTGAAAGGCGTTGAGTAACTACATTTGCGCTTGCAAACATTGCAACATTTGAAGTACATAATAAAAGAATACATGTATTACCAAAATTATATAATCTTGATGGTGACTAATTGATCAAGATAAAAATGTTTAAAAATTAACATTTGACTTATAGCAAGTTTCAGTTTCAATGAAAGTCAAACTGTTCTTCATTCTCATCCTCACAATGTTGTATTTTCATCCTCACAATTACACCAATAAAATGTGTTTGATTTAAAAGAGTGAGATTGTTGTCACATCTGCTGAATGTTGTGTCTGTCAAAAAGATGCTTCAACACAGTAGCCGCTTTGAATCTGTGATTGTTAAAAACTGTCTTTATAGCCTTACTGCTGTCACTGAGACTGCCCTAAATGTTGTGTATGCAATCAATCTAAGTCTTAAGTGTCTGCAAAAACAATTGAAGTTGTAATAGAAATGTTCTCATTTTGCCGGCGTGAGTGGGGATCAATGATTAATCGAATTCAAACCGACATCAGAATGTAGTAGAATACAAATTTCAAATCACAAAAGCTGCAACTAGGGAAAAAAAAAACACAATTGAAACCACACCCACTTCCCCATGAGTCTCTCTCTCACTCACACTTGTGCTTCACATTAGAGGGTGACACGGGAGTGGATTTTTACTCCAGTCCCATCCCAGTCCCACAGAAAAACATTGTGTCCCGTCCGTCTCAGTCACGGACCATAGTGTAAAAATAAATAAAAAATCTTGTTCTGACCCGGTGAAAACGACTTCTATCCCGTTTTGCTCCTGTTCAGCATGACTCTTATTCCCGTACAGCTCTCCTCCCATTTTGGAGGGTAATGGGAGGGCACACATAGACGAACAATTCGCGCTCACAATCACACCTAGGGACAATTAAAAAAAAAAAAAAAAAAAAAAGTTTCATTTTACTCATTTATTGAACAGTTTCACGGCCCCTTTCTCCTCATGGACTCTCACTATTTTGTGCAACATTTTTTTCCTACCGCAGTGCTCCACTAACTTTTGCACTGGTAGCACTGGTTCTGCCAATTTTTTCAGTTGATCGCACCAGCACAGGATTTGGTCGCACCCTTTTTTGGTGTGGTAGGGCATGACTACATTTGCTGATGTATGTTATTAACAAGGGCACTCCATATGAAAAAACAAGCAAGAAGTGTAAATAAGTAACTGAGGCAGTGGCTTATGATAAAACGAGGGGTTTAAAAGACTCTTCAAAGTACTAGACCCGTGTTACGAGCTGTGTTTTTATGTTTGTTACCTTTTATGTTTGCATTCACTGCACAGCACATTTTGATAAAAATGGTCACTATTCAAATTAAAACCTGTTCAGAACGCTTAGCTGGTTTGAAATGTAATTTTTTCTTCTTTTAGAGTTTTATATACATTTTAAATGTCTTATGTTTATCATGAGGAAAATGGTAAAACGTGAAAATGTGTCTAAAAAAATGATGTAAAAAAACAATCATAATAAAATCATGATCGTGATTTTATTTTTTAAAAATCGTGATGTGATATTTTTGCCTTATCGCCCACAACTACTTCAAAGTATTCTCCCTACCGACCCACAACGTCCCGAGTTGAGGTCAGCAGCTACACATCTCCACTATACACAGTGTTAAACAATGTAGGTGTGGGTAGCTTTCTTCTCCTGAGACACCGGATGGTGGATGGTGGACCAGAATTTCCTCGAAGCCGCCCGGAAGTCATTTTCTATGGCCTCGCCGAACTCCTCCCTCACCCAAGTTCTTGCCTCAGCGACCGTCAAAGCTGAATTCAGTTTGGCCAGCCGGGATCTGTCAGCTGCCTCCGGAGTTCCGCAGGCCAAAAAGGCCCGATAGGACTCTTTCTTCAAACCCTCACAATACTTTTGGGTCTGCCGAGTCGGACTGGCATCTTCCCCCACCATCGGAGCCAACACACCACCAGGTGTTGATCAGTTGACAGCTCAGCTCCTCTCTTCACCCGGGTGTCCAAAATATACAGCCGCAAATCCGGTGATACGACAACAAAGTCGATCTTCGAACTGCGGCCTGGTGCCAAGTGCACATATGGACACCCTTATGTTTGAACATAGTGCTCGTTATGGACAATCCGTGACAAGTCCAGTAATAGGACACCACATGATGATGTGAAAAAAGATTTTAAACACCCGGTTTAATCTGGACAGTCCCAGTTTTGAGCCAGCCCCATTGTTTTGTCCCACTTTTATGCAGATCCTGTCCCGACATACCATTTATTCGTTTTTTTGGTTTTGGTTTTTTAAAGTCTATGTGTATGTCAATCACGCAGCTGTCCTAGCGATTCACAAGACGAACGAATTTAAAAGAAATTTAACTGAAAAAAAAAATTCTATTGACTTTCACATTCATGTTTGCGTTCTCATTTTCATCTAATTGCTAGCAGTTTTCATCATACAGGACCTAGAACTACTTCCTGCTTCAATGTCTAAGAATCATTCCAAATGTAGCCCTACATACTAGACTAAAACTGCATTCATCAGTTTAACCCAATGCAAGCTGAGCTTTTCTGGCGGCATACTTCCATTGTTGCCCGGACCAAGCAAAAAAGTTTGGATAATGGTGAGTGCATTGACTTGTTTAGCGCTGTGCAACTGTCAACCAAGATAGCATTTAGCATTAGCTAAAGTAATAACACAACCAGATGACTAGCGATTACATTTGTTATAAATAGTTACTGGTGAGAATTTATTGTATATTTCATTTTCAGCTAAATTGTAGTCTTGGTTTTTAATTTTGAAAATCTGGTCACCCTGGCCAAAGCCAAACAGTTGAGAACAAGGAAAGCAAAATGTCTAAATGAAAGGGTAGAGAACAACAGGCTCAAAGCATAGTGTAGAGAATGTGGAGCATAAATCACACTGATAACAGTGTGGGCAGGTCATAGAAAATGGCATTAATAATACACATTCGCAGCGGAACAAAAACACCCATCAAAATCATGAGCGAACCCCAGTTGGTGACAGACACACACACACGCACACACAAATCTGTCCGGGCATATGATTTATTCCAGTGGCGTGTTGGATCTGTCACCCTACAAGTAAAAGAGCTAGGGGTGGAAAAGGAGAGATGATATGGCTTGTAGTGAAGAGGAAAACAAATCTCACTGTCTGCCTTCCTTGGCTTCGCTGATCAAACCAGAAGGTCTAAAGCAGTGTTCGCCAACCTTTTTTCTGCCACGGATCGGTTCATACAAGTCTATACTTAGGTATGTATACAAGTCCGGTACCGGTCCGCGGCCCGGTGGTTGGGGACCCGTGGTCTAAAGAATGGGTTAGAGCACATATGTCAAAGTCAAGGCCCGCGAGAAGGTTTTCGACTGGGACGATATTGCTTTATAATTAGATCCGGCCCGCAGCCCGCAGCAAGCCGGTGTGGGTAGCAGAAGTGATCGGATCCTTCGCGCCTGCTGATGACGTCACGCTTTAACATATATTGTAGCGTCTTCCAAGAACACAGACGTAGTTTAACTATCACATTTTATTAGTCCAACCGGCTACTGTGGGCCGCAGCCGACGCCAATCCAGTACAACAATCGTTCAGTCAAGCTCTCCTCTTCGTCCTCCGCTACTCTCGCTCGCATGCCCCCCATCCAGCGAGCCGCGCGATGCATTTATTAACCTCGGAAACAACACAACTTGGCAAAACACAAATTCGACCACAACACAAATAACCCAATTCGTTACACTATTTCTGTAACATATTTCTTTGTATCTATTTTGCCACCCCGTGGCTGTTGTTATAAGGAACATTACCGCTACTTTTGCAAGGATCGTCCTTTGGTCGTCTACCTGCCGATTCAAGACTTCACGTCACTTTTCGTGGCTTTCACAATCGGACTGTGGTGAAGTTATTCGGAGTAAAACACGCTTTATTAAGAAATACTTCATGTTAGAAAGCTCATGTTGTTTTACTATTAGTAATTGTTGGCATTTGATAAATTCATTGAGTTTCGATGTAGTGCTGAGATGTCCCACACCGTGAGCAGGCATTGAACGCTCCTCGAGCGCCAAGTGTCGATAGAAGAGAGACGTGGTTTGTTTTCTTTCTCCTCCTTCGACACAGCTAGCTAGTAGTTTCTTCGTGCCAGCAAACTCAGTAGTTGCATATTTCCCGTGTTTCACCACGTTTGCTGTTGTGTGTAAATGTTAAAAGGCGAGTTTAATCATTTAGGTTCGTGTCAGGTGACTGCTGTACATAATAGCCTCGATATGTTCTCGTGAGTGAACACTAGTTAAGTTATTTCGGCTAGTATGCTTACTATTCTAGTGATGAAACGTGTGAATGTGTATTGTATGTACAGTATTGTTTGGCTGTTTGATTGCTTAATGCAGTAAATTGTAATGTTTTGGCATATTTTTAACTAAAGGATATGCATTGGATGATGTTGCTAGGTTATTCTTTGTGTTGTTGCAGACCACGGTAAATAGACGTGTCAAGTGGAATACGGGCCTGTGTTCTCTGACAGGAGCATCCACATTTATACCTTGCCACTCTAAAATAAGAGTCAGCTGGAGACATTGGCAGGAGAAACGCAAACGTTCCATTTTATACTTTATTTTATTTTTTATTTAGTAACTCCGAACATAAAAACACAACAACCAGGGGGGGTGACAAACAGAGGCAAAGAAATATATATTGCAGAAATATAAAGTGTGACATCATCAGCGGACATTTAAAAAAAATTCGACTCGACCGAGTCCAACTATGTTTTTATTCCTGAATTAATGTATTCCTGAATTAACATCCCCCTTCAAAAGAAACTTGAAATAAAGTTTTTCAGATTATTAAAATAGGCATCTGATTGGTTAACCTGACTGGGAGCGCCAAAGTACGCGGTCTTTTTCGTTCATTCATGTCAGCCAGCAGCAGGATTACAAAGGCTAGGTTCACATCGCAGGCAAATGCGACCCAGATTGGATTTTTGTGCCCATATGCGACCTGTATCAGATTTTTTTATGACAGTCTGAATGGCTCAATTACAATTTTTTCAAATGCGACCCGGGTCACTTTCATATGTGGTCCTAGATAACCCTATTAAACACCCCGAGATGGAGCCGTGGTGTATAAGTAGAGGAGTTCTTGTCTTTGACATGCTAGCGCCAGTTATTTAAAAATGTAGACTGGAAGAGATTTAAAGAAAAAAAGTGTTGTATGATGATATTTATCAATATACTAAATATTATGAGAAATCATCAACATGATCAATGTCATCAGGTAAATGAATATCATTATTACTCATAACATAACAGTATACAATTAAAGGTAATTTGAGCGTATTTGTTCTTGAAAAAATGGATCAAACTAGTAACCCTTCGCACTAATCCAGTGGAGGGCAATTCTGGTCCTCGAGGGCCGGTATCCTGCATGTTTTCTATGTCACCCTGCTGCTACCCACCTGATGAAATGATCAGGATCGTTATCCAGCTTCTGCAGAACTTGTTGATTATATGGTCATTTGAACAAGGCGTTTGCAGTAGGGATAGATGGAAAATGGGCAGGACACCGGCCTAGTGACTAATCAGTAGCAAAGAAGTAGCTCTCAGTTTATAATAGGTTGGTGACCCCTGTCTATAAGAATGTCACTGTTTTTGTCATGGCCACCTAGAGGTTTGCGGACATCCTCGGGAAAGACATCGGTTGTCTATAAATGAAGTATGGCACAGCACATTTAAGGGGTGGCAAGAAATGCCCTTGCTTCCTGTTTGGTGGATTTCTTGCAGATTTAATGGGGGCGAAGATGGAAAAAAATGTTCAAACATAAAAGTCCATCTGATACATTCTGTGATGTACAGACTGAGGACAATCTGTTCAATGCTTGTTTAAGATTGGCCAAACTGTGATCTGTGAAGCTTGCTAAAGTTTTTCAATAAAATTCAATATGGACGCCTCGGATTAAACCCACAATATCATTGTTTTTCTGTGCAGTGTCCCAAATGGTAAATTAACAGTATTTTTTTCCTCTTCCCTATCCTCAAGATCTCTAAAGTCTAAATACAGTGTTTGATGTAGGAAGAAACACAATATGGTGCCTCCAAAGTAACTCAGCCTGGCTCGACAGAAGTGTTTTCAAACGACAACAGGTTTCTAAACTTTAGCAAAGTGTAACCTCTAACTTTGAACTTACTCTGTCTGGTTGATTTCCAAACAAACATTTCGTTGAAGCGGAAATCAACCCAAACATATTTTTTTCAAGAATATGTTCTCGGCAGGCCCACTAGTTGAAACGGCATTTTGATTAATTTTGCGTTTCTGGAATATGAGTTAAGCAGCAAAATTCACCCGTTTTTAGCCATTTTGTCATTTCTGTCGACTGAAAATTACATCACAACTACTTTGGGCTCAGGTAACGACCAATCACGGCTGAGTTTCAGAAAACATTATGATTCGAGATAGACTGATATGCTTTTTTCAGGGCCGATACCGATACCGATTATTAGTAGTCAAGGAGGCCGATAACCGATATTTGGAGCCGATATTTATTTTCAGTAAAAATGAAAATATGGGCATCAAAATCCAAAGAAAAAATTACTCTTAACTTTGTTGTAACTAGGGATGTGCGTGACTAGTCGTTTAACCATTTAACAGTGTACGATTTATTAAACATTTTATATTTTACTAATATGTTAAACGTGGCATTAAGTATCACGCATCTTTTGACACACGCCTCTGCCTCGGCCTCTGTAAACAAGCTGAGCACCAAGAGAGAGAATTGCAACCCCCACTCCCACACCCGCCCGCACCCCCACACAACACAGTAGGGGGCGGGGACACCAAGTTTGGGGAAGAATATTTAAAAAGGTTAATTCTGAAGATGTCGAAGCTACCACGAAAAAAAAACCCAGCACCGTTTGGCAGTATTTTGATGCAGCATACGACAGTGGGCATGGCGGAAGGACCAGCCAGACGAGCATGAGAGCGTTTGTTCCAGCCAGGCGCTGTGATGCTCGCCGCACAGCAAAGATTACCCAACTAACTTGTGAAATGACTGCCCGCGATATGCTGCCGGTTTCTTTTGTTGAAGGCAAAGGGTTCGAAAAATTAATGCTGTATATCGAGCCCGAGTACGCGGTGCCAAGTCGCAAAACAAAAGCTGACATGGTGCTGGCGAATGAGACCCTGCTGGACAGTGAGTCAGTACCATTACTCATTACATTATTCATAATAAATGCCATACATTGCATTGGAAAATGTATCAGAAATGTATTTCTCTTTCAATTGTTCTCCTTTATTCAGTCAGTTGTTGTTACATCAATAGAATTTAAATGAACAAACTGTCCTGGATGTTTGGGCTAAAATAGCCCCTAAATACACAAAACATTTGCATTTTAAACTTTGAATTCAATTTGTATTAAATTTCAAGTTTTCTTGCTTATAGACTAGTCGGCGGGCAAATTAGTCGAAATTCCCATCCCTAGTTGTAACATCTTTAAGCATGTTTATTGAAGAATGTTTCAGGTTTGCAAAATGTTGATTTTTTTTTTTTTTAATCATCATTACAAGTTTTTGTTTTACAGTATACATCTCTGTTAGGGCTGAACGATTTTAGGAAAAAATTGTATTGCAATTTTCTGACAGATATTGCGATTAGGGGTGAGTATTGGCAAGGATGTTGCAATACTATACGTATCACGATACTTGGGTCATGATACGATATGATGATATTGCGATATCACAATATTGTGCTGTTTTACCCAGTTAATATCAGAATTACATGTCGAGATGAGAAATGAAGTTGCCGTATATGTTAATCAGAAGATATAGATCAGAGGACAAATTGAGTTAAAACTATTTGCTTCAAAACATCTTATTTATTATTTGTGTTTTTGCACATTTTCTCTGAAAAAAAACCCCGAATATGTAGTGTTACACACGGACATAATTAAAGTTCAACACGTTTCTTTTCTCAAGTCTCAAAGAAACCATAACAACAATGGCGGCAGTGAGAAAATTAAGGATAGAGCACCCTGAGTTACTGACAAATGTACAAAAAATAAGAAAACATTTTTTTTTTTCTATTGTCAGTTTAAAGACTGATCTTAACAGAATCTGAACTGAACAGAATAAAAACAAAATATAAATCAGTGTATAAATATAGTAAATACACAAAAATGTTTTAAATTTTGTACTAATGCATGTGTTCTTTGTACATAAATGTAAGATGTAAATATTTTTCCCATATTTTAGCTGGACACTTAACTTTGCTCAGAGACTGAAGCTTAGCAATATGACCTGAAATTCATATCATGGTATTGATGAAATATTTTGGTCCTAACAGTAATGGTGAGTGTAAAAGTGTAAAAATCATAATGGGAGTATTTCTGATTGGGTTATTTAAATGTGAAAAAGTAAATATTTGCTGTTAAAAAGGCTCAGAAAGTATCATATTCATTCTTCTATGTTTCTTTTCATTCAAAATTTGCATTTTCATGTAAACATGCTGCTCTACCAAATAAGAAAAAAAGTCAATTTGCAATGCTGAATTAAAAATAATTTTGTGACCTATTACAGTATTGTGTAGATCTCAAAACTCAGTACTCTGTGGTACAAAATAGTACAAAAGCAAATACAATACAAATGTATTTCATAAGCATTACAATAAAACACATAACTTTATACCGCACATTTCATAACAGCTGCAGCTGTAACAAAACATTTTACATTTAACAGAAATAGCAATAACGCAACAACAAAGACAGTGAAAACAATAAATTAGTATTGCATGATTTATGTAATAGGCGTTTAAGGGTTTAGCTATGTCATTTTTGCAGTCTCGGGGTGATACTCATGCCTGCCAATTTTCATAGCCAAAAGTTAAACGTACCAGGCCAGGGCTCCGTTAAAACTCTGCAGGAGCCGCTTTTACCTACTCATAGGCCCCAGGGCCAACCATCAAATATTAGCCCCCGTCCCCAACCCTAAGTTAGATGCTCAACACTTTTTTTTAACACTGACATATCAGCACGCATACAGTATTTATTAGGGGTGTAACGGTACACGTGGGTGCATTAATAAATTTCGGTATGGCATGTTCGGTTCGGTCTACCTTGCGTACCGTTTCTGATCAGTTTCACACGGGCGCTATTGACTGTTGCACGCGGGAGAGGAGGGTGGCTGCACTATAAAGAGGAGCAAACGAATACGCAAACAAGCCAGAACTCGAAGGTCCCCCCGTACATTGCGGTCTCCTGTTTGGGAACATTCTGGCTTTCCTGTTAAAAATCGCTGATGGGGAAAGGTACATGGATAAGTCCCAAAGCTGTGTGCCAATATTGCTACATGAGACTGCCGGCTATGCTGCAGGTAGTACGTCTAACATAATAACACTTTAAACGACATCATCCGACTTTGAATGTTTCTTAGACGAGGAAGCAAGCAGTCTTTTTAGCCAAAAACAAAGTAAAACAGCTCTCTCCTTCGTTCTCTGCTGCTCCTCTCACTAGCCGTACAATGCATTCATGAACCTCGGAAACATCCCAACTCAGCAAAACATAAATCCAACCACAACACAGATAACCCAATTCGTTAAAATATGCTGTTGAACATTCAAAGCTTTCAATGCCTAAAAAGTGTAAATAATTTCATTAAGACTTATTACTTAGTTACTGTATATTTATTAAGTTACTGTATTTCATTATAAAAAATATTTTAATATAGTTAGCAATAATTGTAACTTATTGTACAGTAGGTATTATTTTCATCACAAAAGGTGTATATATGTACTGTAATGACAACTTGTCTATAACTTGAGTACTTGTATCATAGTCATAGGCTGTTGCTGCTGAGTGTTTAAAGATTTCAGTGTCCTAAGAGTTCAAAAAATTAAGAGATCTTTATTGTTAGTGTATTTTTTATTCTGGTGTAATTTCTAAGAATATTACCCGAATGGTTCACTTTTAATTATTTTTTCTAAAAAATGTGTTGTCACTTTTTCAAAATAAACATTTAAAAAATATATATGTTTTTTTGGTACCGAAAATATACCGAACCGAAGTTTCCAAGAACCGAACCGAAATGTGATTTAGCGTACCGTTACACCCCTTGTATTTATGCATTTCATCAATTTTAACAAATAGAATAGCCAACAAATCAAAAGTTTCACACTTATATTTTTTAGAAACCAATAGTGCATTTTTCCAATCACTTCAATTAATAAAAACATATTTTAATAGTACTGAATTGATATAAACAACACACTTAACCAAATTAACACATTTAGTGCACTCTTGTACCTACAATTCTTGCTCGGATCAAAATAGTTTGTAAATAGTACAAAAAGTACGCCAAATACAAACAAGGCCAAAGAAAACTTGTCGCTAATTTGAGGAAAGGCCACACATTGACAATAGTAGACGGAGCAAAAGGAGGGATGAACATTCCACAGGCTACCAAAAGAAAAAACAAATCAATCGCAGCGCGGCATTCGGGCAGACGGCTCCTCCGAGCAATGTCAGCCAGCCCCGCTGCGGGCAAGCGTGTGCGCACACGCGGGAGTGCCTGGCTCGTCACCGGGCCACCCGCTGCCACAGTCGCCCACCAGCACTGCTGGCCCCCAGATGCCTGCCCAGGGGCAACCTGGTTGATCCTGCCATTATGCTTGTCTCGAAGATTAAAGCCATGCAAATGTAAGTACACACGGCCCGTAATCTAATTTTTGTAACCATCTGAGACTTCGTATGATCGCAGGTGCTGCATTTGCCGTCCTGATAGTTGAAAAGGCACTCATGGGGGATCTATGATATTCCATCCTGTCCACTCATTGTCTTTTTTTATCAAAGTGAGATGTGAATTCACTTGAACTTGAATGTTGACTGATAAACTGCGCGCTATAGCGATTCGACGTGCGTGCATTCTGAAGCGCATACACTACGGTGCCTCAGAGAGACCACACGTCTTAAGCCTACCACCAATTTCTTCAGCGGAGCTACGAGCAAAATTTTCACAAACTACTTGTAGTATTCCCTCAAGTTACAAAGTAAGTGCATTGCATTTGTTACATTATGCAGCAGTCACGATGTTTGGGAACTATATTTGCTAAGTTTGTCTCCTTCGGGTACCCATAGCAGAAAGATGGTGGCATGACATGGCAGCCTCCTGTAGGGGAGGCGCGCCATATGTAATATATAATTAGAGATTACGTCGCCTACGATTACATTAAAAAAATGTACATTGATGTGAAACAACTTTTTTTTTGCATATTACTGATATTAATACTGGGTTTTCAAAATTAATTAACTTTGAAAAATCGAAACATTCTACGCACTGTCACTTTAATGCTAGGGCTGCCAAGATTAGTCGACTAATCACGACAACGTCGACGATCGGAATCGTTGACAATTAATTGAACTCATTCAGTGCCAGGCATTTTCAGGCCTTCTTTTAACCTAATGTTTGAAAAAATTGAAAAAAAACAAATAAATTCCTGGGATTGATTGGCTGGACTGCACGGTTTCCAAGGGTGTTATATGTTTTCATCTGGAAAGGTTTTATTGCATTTAGGTCAACATGGCAACCCTGGTGTTGATGTGATTTGTTTCAAACTTCAAAACATTCAAATCTCATTTGCAGTATGAGTTCTGGCTTGTCCTTTATTCCGAGCTTGTTAACTTAATAGCAAGCATTACAGGTTAGAATGAAAAAGGGATTTTTAAAATATACAGCAATTGTTTGATCTCAGCGGGAGAGTGATAGAAGCCCTCACCGAGCAGCTTGCCACAGACTGCTGACAGGCTTCAAATTAAGGCTACAACACAGTCGTACAACACAGCAATGAGTTTGCCGTCTGAGGGTACCCCTGCAGCTAAACCTCTGACAGGAAGAACATATGACGCAACACAAGAGCAAGCATTGCACTGCATCACTTGCACTCGGACATTTTTTACCACTTTTTACCGCTAACTGAAACCGACACTTTTGCTTCAGCGCTAACAGTCCAATTGAGGTTACATTGTTTTTAATTGTACTGCACATGATTAAAAAGTTTGGTGGGTGAGAATGGGAAAATAAGTAAAGAAAATCTCATTAGAGCTACATAGAATGCACATTTAGGTGAAATATTTAGATATGAAATTAGGTCCAAGTCTCCCGGCCAACTTTAATTAGCAAGATAAAAGGAAGGCAGCAGCTGGCTAGTTCAAGTCCTGTGTTGAGGCACACGGGGTAAATACGCTCCTTTGTGTCCATGGCAGTGGGGGCTGAAGAGTGAGTGTGTGCGCGTATGCGCGTGTGTGGGCGTGTGCGTGTGTGTGTTTTGGTGGGGGGGTTGCGGTGGGGTGGCTAGTTTGTCCTTACCTGTTCAAATAGTGGTATTACAGAGCCACACTGCAGCAGGGTTATTCAACTAATTTCGTCAAGTGGAAGTCAACCCGGAATGTTCTTCACAATATTATGTTCTATGTAGGCCCACTAGTCTAAATATGACATTCTGATTGATATTGTGTTTGTGGAATATGGATTAAGCAGTTAAATGCACCCGTTTTTGTCCATCTCAGGGGGTGGCCATTTTGTTGCTAGCATCTAGCAGAGACAGACAAATAAAACATATATAGAAAGTTTGTAAGTGCTCCTTTAACTCGTTCACTGCCAGACATTTTCAGACCTGCTTTTATCCTAACGCTTGAAAAAATTTGAAAAAAATATAAAATTCCTGGGATTGAATGGCTGGACTGTGAAAAATGTACACACAGCAGTGGAACAGAAAATGAGCAGTGCAGAAATGTTTGAGATTGTGTATTTTGTTGGGTAACAATGTGTTGAATGTTGAAATTGATTGATCAATAATGTTTTTTCCAATGTTAATTTCTTTAACTCTGCACCTTTAATCGAAATGAATTAAAAACAGATGCAATCTCCAGGTTTGATAGATCACTTGTATGTGTGCTGTTTTCATCTACCGCATTTTCCGGGCTATAAGCCGCACCGTCATATAAGCCGCACCCACGCAAAAATGTTTTTTGGGGAAAAACCTTACATAAGCAGCACCTTTATATAAGCCGCACCTATCTGTTGAAAACGTTTATATTTACTGCATTTACAGAACGATTATGAACTGTACATGTACATGTATGTACCTGAGCAGATTCTTTCCTAACAGTGCCTTTTAACACTGCATCAACATTGCTGATTAAAACGGAACAGAACTAAGAGAAAATAAACAGTACTTATCGTCATTTCACTGCCGGCTGCCGCTCCAGTTTGTCAGCTAATGTCCACCAGACTCCACCATCTATTGTTCTACGACATTCTACATATGCACCTGTCTTGTTTTACGTTAATAAAGTCAGCCAATCTAACACATGACACGCTGCCAACTGTACTAAATCAACAATAGCATTTCACATCCAAGCAAAAGAACATACGTAACATCAGCCAATGACATTCATGTGCACTTCAGGGACCTCTCGGAAAACATAAAATCAAAGCATTACAGCACCTAATGCAATAATCTAGTGCATAGCGCCCTCGCCTGTTGAACTCCTCCACCTGCAGTTACATCCAGTTAATGGCAGATGTATTGTATTGAATTGTACTGTAATTCCTGTTAGCGCGCCCCGAGCACTGGAAGAAAAATCCACAGAATAGCCGCACGGGACTATAAACCACATGGCTCAAAACGTAGGAAAAAAGTTGCGGCTTATAGTCGGGAAAATACGGTATTTACATTTCCTCCTCCCGGTATGGTGCCAAATAGTGTGTAAATGGCGCATCTTGCATTTTCATTAACACAAACGTACTACCTGGATGAGAGCTATTTTGCACATTTGAGATGGGCAGTCCTCAGTGCACACTATTAGCAAATCAGGTTGTGTGTGCACTTATTTGCGTGTGCTTACCGCGCGATGAGGTTTGCACACTACCCACAACGCTTTAGTATATCTGGCCCAAACACTCTATCCAAACACTAAGGATGTGACGATTTATGGAAAATCGATTATTTATTTATATTTATATATATATATATATATATATATATATATATATATATATATATATATATATATATATATTCTTGCAATATATATATGCTTGAATGTATAAAAATAAAAGAATGGATTTGTAATGCCATGTTAACCATAGCCGCTCTCTCATGTCTCTGATGCAAACAAACTGCATACGCACATTGGGTAAATTACTTGACAATTATTAGATTAACCCGTATTAGTGTTAGTAAAAGAGCCCAAAAGTCAGGGCGCATTTCACTAAATTACTTAATTCTAGGGATGTGCGCGACTAGTCGTTTTAACCGTTTTACCATCACGGTTTACTAAACGTTTAGTACTTTACTAGTCGGTTAAACACTGCATTAAGTATCACGCATCTTGTTCCTCATGCCTCTGCCTCTGTAAACAAGCAGAGCACCAATAGAGAGAATTGCTACAATAACACACACATAGTAGGGGGCGGGGACACTAAGTTTGGGGAAGAATATTTAGAAAAGTAAATTCTGAAGATGACGAAGCTACCACGAATAAAAGCCAACACCGTTTGGCAGTATTTTGATGCAGCAGATGACAACAAGGTTGTCTGTAGGCTTTGTAAGCAGAAACTCGGTTACAACCACTCTACCGGAGCGATGAGAAACCACATCCAAAGTAAACACCTCGATGTGAACCTGCAGGTCGATGATGGCGGGGCCGCGCCCAGTGGACATGGCGGTGGGGCCAGGCAGACGCGCATGAGAGCGTTTGTTCCAGCCAGGCGCTGTGACGCTCACCGCACAGCAAAGATTACCCAAAGATTACCCAACTTGTTGAAGGCAAAGAGTTCGAAAAATTAATGCTGTATATCGAGCCTGAGTACGCGGTGCCAAGTCGCAAAACAATCAAGTCCCAGAGTAGGCTTGTCACGATACTAGAATTTCAACTTCGATACCGATACCCAGTTCAGGATCGATACTCAATTCCATTTCGATACACACGGAACAAATTAAAGCACAGGCTTTTTTTTAAAAAAAAATGTTACTGTAAAACTTTATCGCCAACAATTTAAATTATCGTTAATACAATTGTTTTTTTAAGAGGTAGTGCAAAAAAATTGTACAACTTCAGTATTTAACTTCGACAACCCTCTGTGCAGTCAATGCCTGGAACACATTTTAAGTTGTCTGAGCCTGGGGTAGTGCAAAATAAAGGAAGTAGTGCAAAGAACAAAACACACAAAAAAAAATTATTTTGTAAATTGTCTGAACTAATGGAAATAAATAACCATACTGTGCAACACCAATGGCACATAATTTTCAAGTTGTTTGAGGTAGTGAAAAAGAATAACACCCACCACTTACAGTAACATAAATTGACAACAAAATATGTAAGTTGTCTGAGTATCTAGACCCACATGTTTATCTATTCAGGGAAACCAACAAGTCACAGATAATAATAATAGTAATAATAAAAAATAAAATAAAATAAATTAAAATACTTTCAGTTATTGGCTATCCAGCACAGTAGCAGGTAGGGTTGGGCATCGGTTGAATTTGGACGATTCCGGTTCTGATTCGATTCACAATTCCGATTCTTAACAAAAAAAAAAATATAGAATGATTTATTTTTGGACAAATCACATGAACTTCTCTGTTCTTCAATTTCATGAACTTTTTGTGAACTTTACCATGGATTACTCAAAGGGCTGTTTTTAACCAGTATTAATTTTAATAATTTTTTTTGCATTATTATTTAGTATCATTTTTCACAAGAGCTTTATTTTTGAGAAGTTCAAGACAATACAATAATGCAGCCGTTACTAAAAACATGCTACTGAACACTTGGCTAACCTTGTCTTGCTTTAGAAAGAAATTGTATATGCTATGTTTCAAATTTGGAGGAGTGTCCAGTGGGGAATCATATCAAGGCGCGAGTCCATATCGTCCGTATTCTGTAAATGGTTTGGGGTTGACCAGACTGACGTCGGTGGGAATAACATTGTTTGATGTGCCAAAACGGTCACCGTGAAGAGCAATTCTGTTCCATCACGAGCCATATGATTACGAGGAAAACTTGGCGACCGCACAAGCACGCTAAACAAAAGCTTAGTAAACGCACACGCTCAGAAAACAGTCGCCAAGTTGAGCCAACAAACACAAAGGCACGCACGCGCACACACACGCACAAGCGCACTCACATAATACTTTAGCGAGCAAGTCAAACGTGACAGCGTGGATGTTCTATTAACAGTCAGTTTACACGATTGTAGCCCGCATCATTCATAACTAGCCTGTATTCCAGAGGCATGTTGCATAAACTACGACAGCTTATTAATGTGATGCCAGGATACACCCAAACATGAATAAATTCACAAGTCTACATATTACAGTGATGAATGAGTGGGATAATGCACTTTTCGGTAAGTTGCCGTTTTGTTATTCAACTTTATTCCGAATACGGTGGCCAATTTATGAGAATGAGTGTTGTCAAGACGATGTCTTTTTTTCTCCCTCTCTGGGTGATACTAATACACCGTCACACAAATCACATATCAAATAAGCTTTTATCCATTTTGATTGCTGTAGTAAACACATTTTTCTCATTCTGAATTATATAGTAATTACTCTGCAGTAATCAGTACTTGCTGCAGCTCAAAATTTTGACATATTATGGAATAATCAAATTTTGTCATATCATTATGCAATAATAGGAGACATTAAATGAGTGTCTAGACATAATTTTTCGTTCTTCATTGTTAAATATTGCTGTAGAATATCGTTATGTTTTGCATAAGGTGGATAAACCCATTAAAGTCTGAAGCCCCTCGTGAGGTATCTCTCTAAAACCTACAGTCATTGAGTCACCCTTGAAAACCTGACATTTTTGCGGAAATTCAAACCTATACAATAATTAATATCCCAGCCAATGTAGCAGATAGAAACATAATTCCAAAAGAATTTGAGAGCTTAGACGCGTGGCTTTCACACAGGCCCGAGTTTATTAATCTTTACTGTTTCAATCGAAGATGCAAGTGAACAACTATTTCTAATACAAAAATAAGTGAGTGTAGAGGTGGGGGATATGAAGATATTAGATCTTTAAGGGGGTTTAACGTGTTGACAATCTCATTAAGTCGAAAGATCGTTTGATCGTCTACGGGGCATATTCTATACAGTTTAGCTCTATGGCAACGCAAAGCTGCTGACACGTATACCCGACCAACCAATCACAGCGCGCACAGTGCACCGTACGTGACACTCCCCGCCTCCCTGTTTGTTTAATAGCGGGAAGATATAGCGGAGGGTCACCACAAAGCAGAGTTGATCCGAAAAAGAAAATCCACATCCACAGTGTCGATTTGGTTTGGCTTTTCCTCGGAGTAGAAAGCGCAAACCAGTTATTTGCAAAGTTTGCAGAGACTCGGTTCAGACGTCAGATGGCAACACGACAAACCTTGTTTAATCACTTGCGGGGACGGCACCCAAAAAAAACTACGCCGACAGTCAACGCAAACTGAGATCAGTCACATGGTAGCCAGAGGCAGCCGCTAGCTCCAAGCTAACACAACCCACGGTAACACAGTCATTTAACGATTTGGTTTGGCTTTTCCTCGGCGGAAAAAGCACAAACCAGCTAACGTATTTTCTGGACTATGAGTCGCGTTTTTTTCCATAGTTTGGCCGGGGGGGCGACTTATACTCTGGAGTGACTTATGTGTGAAATTATTAACACATTATATCGTATCCCTTTCCTTTTCAAGGTCAGCAAATAATACAACAAACAACCACAGAAGGGCTTTCTAAGGCTGCATATATACCTGCATTACATATTGACTTCACAATGGGCAGAATAACCTGTAGTGTATATAATTTCATATGTTATTGTAACCCACATAAAGAAACATAAAGATAAATCCTAAATACTATTAAAATGCATGAATAATCTAAATGGTTAAAATCTAACATTGAGTTAAATAAGTAATTAAAATAGTATGATAAAAAGACAATTTGACTGTCTATCAATTCATCTATAACTTACATCTATAACATTCGGTGGAAATGATGTGTACTAAGCGCACAATTTCATTGATTTGATTTATATGGACACATTTATTTGCATTACGCGACAGAGAAAACTTGGATTCCGAGAGGGGGTGGAGGGGGGGTGACTTATACTCCAATGCGACTTACATATGTTTTTTTCTTCTGTATTATGCATTTTATGGCTGGTGCGACTTGTACTCCAGAGCGACATATAGTCCAGAAAATACGGTATTCGTAAAGTTACCAGAGACTTGGTTCAGACGTCAGATGGGTACGTGACAAAACTGTTTAATCAGTTGCGGGGACAGCACCCAAAAACTACGCCAAAGGCCAAAGCAAACGGAGATCAGACACATGGTAGCCAGAGGCAGCCGCTAGCTCCAAGCTAACGCAACCCACGGTAACACAGTCATTTAAAAAGGGCACTCCATATGAAAAAACAAGCAAGCAGTTTATAGAGGTAACTGAGGCAGTGACTTATTACCTTGCTGAAGACATTATTCCCATTAAAACAGTGGAAAAGGAGGGGTTTGCGCACACTTTTTCAGCAGGCGAGCTACTTATAAAACGACCAAGTCAAAATGATCTACCTTCCAGGTAGAGTATGTTTTGCATATTTGTAGTGGGTAGGTCCTACCCACTACAAAAATGCAAAACATTTATTTTCAAATATATTGAGGATTCTTTATTTACATTGTGGGTTGATGCACCTTGCATAACCACATGAACCAATGTTGCACAACACAACATAACTATGAACATCTATTTTTTTTATGTTATGGTGCCCATTGATTGGATGCGAGACTCCAGTTCCTTTTACCGACATTTATTGCTCAGCATAACACCGTAAAACGCCAACACACCATAGAACTAAAAGTACAGACATAGCACATAAAACAACATATTATATTTATGACAAAGATAGCTTTGCCTAGCATCAAAGCTAATCACGATAGACAACACAAAATAGTGCTGACCACTTTGGCCTACTTTCAACCAACGGCAGTCTTCTCCTAGAGATAATTCTTACTGTTAAAAATGTGATGCTTCAACAAACTTGTTATATTAACTTTGCATATTCACTCGGCTTTGACAAAACAACAAGTAATTACAAGGAAAAAGTAAGCAACACGAATGGTGTCTTACAGAGATTCTGTAAGACGCAACTTCCGGTATGACATTTTTAAAAATAAAGGCATCATATTTTAAAATACAGATGACAGCCATTACAAATGTCATGTGATCCACCAATACTACCTTTGCGATCGACTGGTAGATCACTATCGACGTATTGAGCACCCCTAATGTAGGCCTTTAGACACAGAAGCAGGAAGTAGTGGTTGTTTCAGTACGCCGAAAACGTTGATGCCCGCTAGTCTGTGCCCCTAGCATGTCGAGCAAAGTGAAGTTGAGGATATATTATATAGTTTGTGCTTATGGATTGGATCGAACTGGTTCTAATAAAAACAATCAGACACCGACCCAGCCATTTTGGCCTGTATTGGACTCAATACAAAGCCAGTGGCTTGGATCGGATCATCCCTACTTAAAAACAACCATTCACATTCACAGCTTTGGAAAATTTTGAGTCTTCAATTAACCTAAAATGCATGTATTTGGAATGCAAGATGGCTTCACTTTTTGCGACGTTGAGTCGGCTGCATTAGCAGTCCAGGTACTTTTATATACATCTGTGACTGCAACACTGTAATAAAAAAAATTATACATTAAAAAATAAATAAATGTATTAAAAAAAAAAAGGAAATTCCATTGATTCATAGCTTTGATTTTGCCGCGATTCCTTGATATGAGGTCACTGAATGACTAAGTGCATTTGAAATGTTTCCTCGTATTTCGATCCTTCAAAAACATTGCTCAAGCGTTCAGGAGGCATTGATATGTAAATGGAACGTTAAGACTATCATTTATCATCTTTAATATGTTGTAGTTTTACTGTAGTCTGAAGATTGTAATGTATGTTGTGAAGCTTTGGATGACATAGCTGCCGGTTGACGAACCATGAACAAAAGCTGCATAATTTTATTAACTTCAAATCTCTCTGTACTGGCTTGATCAAAATTACTGTTTATTTGTTGTGAATTTGATTCAACAATTTTAAATCTAACTGTATCATGTTGAAATTAAATGTCCAAGTGCATAAAATAATTTCAAAGACTAAATCTAAAGCAGCCACCAGATGTTTCAATGTGATCTAATGTATCCAAAACGTCCCCCAATTTAAAATGTGTTTTAATGGTTCAATGCAATAAAAGGAATTTTAAATAAAAATGTGCGAAGAGTCTAATTTGAGTGTTTCTTTTTTTCGTGTCTTAAGACGCAAAGACAGTGGCTGTTTTACCGTCAACGGCAAAGTTCCAGCCAGCGTTATTTTGCCGTGAACGGCTCTGATTGGACAATTGCCGGAGCGAGGAATTCTTGACCTGCCGTGAGTAGGCTATTTTACCGTGATTACAGTGGACTGGCTCTGGATTGGTTATTTTAGCGTGATGTGTAGGCTGCCGGGAATCGGTTAGGTTGCCGTAAGCCATGCACTGTTAGGTAGTTCTTGCCTCGCTTCACCCCCTTCTGTTTCTTTTCAGGAAGTTTTCAATATGTTTTGTCTCTGAAAATAGGCTGTCACCGGCATCACTTGCCTAACACTAACCGTAACCCTGAGAGCAGGGTTATAAGGGACATTCACTCGTTTCTGGGCTGCTTGCAAGGTTCGCAAATCTTTAGTACTGCCCGTTTCGAACAGATATGCCCTAAAATAGTAAAACAAAGTCGTTTACCACTTACCAAACCATCAATCTGGATCTGCTTCACAGGGGAGTCCAAGGTGCCACCAGTCGAAGCCATTACGACAGTAAACTAATACACCGCTCTTACTTGAAAACTACCAACAAGCCGCTACACGAGGAAAAGGGGGACAGAGTTTTACGAAGGACTTCCTGTTAGCGCCGGAAAATGCGTCACCAAAGTAAGTTCCGGAATCTAGACAAACAATACTGTACTCCTTTTCATCTACAGCAGTGTTTTCAAACCTTTTTGAGTCAAGGCACATTTATTTCATTGAAAAAATCCCGCGGCACACCACCAGCTAAAATTGTGGGGGAAAAAAAAGCATATTTTAACAATATAAGTGTTATATTGTTTATATAAGCATTTTTTAACATTGAAGAATGACTTTATATTATAACGTCTTGAATAGGAATTAAATAAACACAAAGAAAATAGTTTTTTATAATGTTTCATATTGATACTTAGTGTGAAACATGGGCCTGTTTCGATAAACATGCCAATCTGTAGTTTACTTAGAGCCTTTTGACAAAAGTAGATGTTTATTCTAGGTTTTTTTATTCTTTTTCAGGGTGTTCACCAGGGAAAGCATGAAAAACAAGAACAGTCTGGAAGCTTACCTGTACTTCCAATATGGAGAGTGTCTTATCTCACCACATCCCACAAACAAGATATAATTTGGAACATGCCAATGTAAAATCACAATCAACTACTGTACTCTGCTTTACACATATTTCATCACAAAGAACACATT
>NC_141224.1:25662557-25775057 GCF_054856515.1 Filicampus tigris | reverse complement strand
TACCAGCAAGTGGCAGCAGCAGCAGGTAGCTAATTGTCTTTGTTTAGAGACAAGCGAATTAGTGACGCATGTTTATCCAAACAGGCCCATGTTTCACACTGAGTAAGTATCAATATGAAAAATTATGAAATACTTTTTTCTTTGTGTTCATTTAATTCCTATACAAGACATTATAATATAATGTCATTCTTCAATGTTAAAAAAATGCTTATATAAACAATATAACACTTATATTGTTAAAATAAGCTTTTTTTTTTTCACTATTTCAGCTGGTGGTGTGTTTTCAATGAAAAATGTGCCTTGATGGGTGGGAAACCTACATCCTGAGGGCTGTGTACAGCCTGCGAAAGCATTTTTTTATTTTATTTTGTACTAAAAAAGTTCGAAAAACACTGCTCTAAAGGATGAGCTAAGTGCAGCAGTGAAACAAGAAATACACAGCGCTGTGGCCTCACTGCGCTCCGATATCGAGCAAGTGAAGGTTGGGATGACAGAAATGGAGAGTGGTTTGTCGATGTGGTCAGATGAACTGAGTGCTCTGCAAGCTGCAGTGAAATCGTTGACAGCGGAGATGTAGAATAAATGCGAAGAAATGGAGGGGATAATGCGGAGATGTAACATCCGAATCTTAGGCGTGGTGAAGGGGAATGGCATGACTACTACAGCAGCAGTGGCAGCTCTTTTGAAAGAAAATCGCACACAATCCCTGGATCTGCGAGGAAAGACGGCAAGCCCTGAGCCATCATTGCTGGCCTCCACTACTACCGAGACTGCATCAAGATATTGAGTCGCGCACGCGTCCAGGATCGGCTCCGGTACAACGGGATTGACATTGCAATATTCCCCGACTACACTTCAAGTGTCGCCAAAGCAAGGGCTCAGACGAGGTCAGACAACCTCTCCGTGGCAAGTAGGGAGTACGCTATGGCATCGGGTTTCCGGCGCGACTCCGTGTCACATTTAATGGAGTGGAGAAAACATTTATCGACACGGATTCAGCGATAACATACATCAAAAGAAATATTGTGTCAGCATAGGGCGAGTAGAATTGATCCTTTCTATGACATTAATTCATCAATCTGTTCCACTTATGATTCATAATGTTATCAAGGATGGAAGAGGGAGATACCTGATTCTTCAAGGTTTCCTTTTATCAGAACACCTGGTTTTGACAAATGTTTATGGGCCTAATGCGGATGATAGTAGATTTTACAATGATCTTTTTCTAACGTTGTCATCGCTGAAAGGTTTGCATTTTCTAGGGGTGTGAAAGCTTCGAAGCCTATTTGGAAAGGTTAGAACAGTTCTTCATGGCAAATGGACTTACTTATGGAGATGACAAGACAAGGGCAGTATGGTTGGAAAGAAGAACCACACACTGCTAATGGACTTGTGTGCACCGGAGAAGCCCTCCGAAAAGAAATTGTCGGATCTCCTCGAGCTGATGCGCACTCATTTTGTACCAAAGACGAACTTTATTGCCGAAAGATAGAAGTGCAACACAAGAAATCAGCGGGAGAACGAGTCCATAAGTGAGTACATGGCTAACTTAAGGAAGCTAGCAGCCACTTGTAAATTTGGACTTTTTCTTGAGGATGCTCTCAGAGTAGATTTGTTTGGGGTGTGAAAAGTGCGGAGCTTGTTTAAAGGGGCCCACACAAAAGACCTGATTTTGGCAACAGCATATGACATGGGACATATCTTATGAAGTGGCTGAACAGAATGCCCAGGAATGGTCACAAAAGTCATTCAAAGCTAATGTCATTTCAAAGACCAAGGCTACAAAAAAAGATGAGAGAGGGAAACCATGTTACAGATGTGCTGGCTACGGACATGGACCGGGAGAATGTCGATTCAAAGATATGGAGTGTCACACATGCAAAAAGAAGGGACACATTGCAAAAGCTTGCAGATCCTCACAAGGAGGTAAAAAGGATTCACAGACAAAATGGACGAAACACCTGGATGTTGGAGACCAGCCAAATGACAAGGAAAAAGGGAGCAAGATCGAGACCGAAAGCTCCAGAGTTCATCGGTTCATCTGCTTGCAGACCTCGGATCTGGATCGTTTGATCATCAGCCCGCAGAGCTGGACGTCAACTCCGGATTGCCTGATTCCCAGTCGGTAGCTACCAAGAAGGACACCTCCTCTACGCACGAGAAGCCTACAGCCTACAACAAAGAAAGGTTTCATCATTGAGTACCAAGCGGAAAATATCAAGGACATTGAACTGTTTTCAGTTGCAGCTGAAGTACAGGGCATTGACTCAGAAGGTGAAGTAGATATTGTAACACCTTGTTATGTCTATATAAGGGTAAATGAAAAATGCATGAAAATGGAAGTCGATACAGGAGCAGCTGTGTCAGTTATCTCAGAAATGTTGTACCATCGCAGATTTAGGAAGCTGAAGTTAATGCCTACTAACTGTGTGTTGAGAACCTACAGTAAGCAGTCAATACAACTGAGAGGGGGTATCTCGGTTACGGCAAAGTGTAATGGAATCACACGGGTACTTAAGCTACTCGTGGTGAAGGGAAATGGTCCTTCCTTATTGGGAAGAGACTGGATAAAAAAACTAAAACTGGACTGGTCTTTTGTAGACAGAGTAGCACCTGTAACTTGTGAGGAACTATTTGATAAATATCAAATCGTATTCCAACCAAGTCTAGGTAAAGTAAAAGGAATTAAGGCAAAGCTACATGTAGTTCCAGAGGCTATTCCAAAATTCTGTAAACCCCGAGCTGTGCCGTATGCTTTAAGAGAGGCAGTTGAAGCCCAGTTAAAGAAAATGGAGGCTGATGGGATGATTTCACCTGTTAATTACAGTGAATGGGCTTCACCTACTGTTAATTCCAAAGGTTGATCACACAATCAGAATATATGGGGACTATAAGGTGTCGATAAACCCCTGGCTTGAAGTAGACCAGTACCCCATACCCAGACCACAGTACTTGTTCACAAAACTAGCAGGTGGTGAAATATTCACGAAGATCGACTTATCACAAGCATACCAGCAGGTAGAGATAGATGATAATTCAAAACAGTACCTCACCATTAACATTCATAAAGGGTTGGACCAAGTCAACAGACTTCCCTATGGTGTAGCCAGTGCTCCCGCAATACTTCAAAAGTTAATGGATCAAGTTCTACAGGGCGTAGATGGTGTCATCTGCTACTTAGATGATATTTTGGTTACTGGACGGGACACTGAGTAACATATGACACATTTGGAAGAGGTGTTAAAAAGGTTGGAAGGGCAAAATATACGGGTAAAAAGGGAGAAGTGGGCTTTCTTCCAGCATAGAGTGTGTGAAGGCAGATGGTTAAATTTAAATAAATTGACCAACCTCGCCTTGGTTGCCCCCAGGCCCTTTAAGCAGTCCGACTCGCTCCTCCTATATCCATCCATCCATTATCGATACCGCTTATCCTCACAAGGGTCGCGGGGCGTGCTGGAGCCTATCCCAGCTGTCTTCGGGCAGTAGGCAGGGGACACCCTGAATTGGTTGCCAGCCAATCGCAGGGCACACAGAGACAAACATCCGCACTCACAATCACACCTAGGGGCAATTTAGAGAGTCCAATCAACTTACCATGTATGTCTTTGGAATGTGGGAGGAAACCGGAGTACCCGGAGAAAACCCACGCAGGCACGGGGAGAACATGCAAATTCCACACAGGGAGGCTGGAGCCGGGATCGAACCCACGACCTCCGAACTGTGTGGCGGACATGCTAACCAGTCGACCACCGTGCCACCCGCTCCTCCTCTAATCCAATTTAATCCAATTGATCGAAGTTGTTGCGTTGCGATCTTCACGTGCACAGTATTGTTTAAACAAAACTTGATTGCAGCCCCAATGGCATGCGTTTGAGTGATAAATAAATAATAAAGAAGAACGGCAGCATATGGCAAACTCAAATATTTGGATGCAGTCGAAAACAGTTTGTTGCGCCAGTACCTGGCAAAGACACACCTGCCGCGTGATTACTGGGATGGATATAGTGTCGAGAAATGGGAATGCTGGCAAGCGGTGTAGACCCAGTTGTGCATATGAACAAAACATTTAACCATCATAAATGTCCGAAATACATCATAAAGTGTTAGCAATTGAAGGGGCTAACCAAAATATAAAACTCAAGAAATATGGCTCCTACACACCGGCCCCTAATTGTTCTTGTAGATAAACAAAACAATTACCAATTACAAATACAATGAGCCAAGACGACAAACAATTACTTAACCTAGCAAAAACAACAAAATAACACTTAGTTTCAAAGGTTAGATAGTCCATATACTGTATATCCATAAGGAAACCTCCATCCATCCATTATCTCCCGCTTATCCGAAGTCGGGTCGCGGAGGCAGCAGCTTCAGCAGGGAAGCCCAGACTTCCCTCTCCCCAGCAACATCCTCCAGCTCTTCCGGAAGGATCCCAAGGCGTTCCCAGGCAAGCTGGGAGACATAGTCTCTCCAGCGTGTTCTGGGTCGTCCTCGGGGTCTCCTGCCGGTGGGACATGCCCGGAACACCTCACCAGGGAGGCGTCCAGGAGGCATCCTAATCAGATGCCCGAGCCACCTCAACTGGCTCCTCTCGACGCGGAGGAGCAGCGGCTCGACTCTGAGTCCCTCCCGGATGGCCGAACTTCTCACCCTATCTCTAAGGGAGAGCCCGGACACCCAGCGAAGGAAACCCATTTCGGCCGCTTGTATCCGAGATCTTGTTCTTTCGGTCATGACCCACAGCTCATGACCATAGGTGAGAGTAGGAGCGTAGATCGACCGGTAAATTGAGAGCTTCGCCTTTCGGCTAAGCTCCTTCTTCACCACGACAGACCGATACAGGGTCCGCATCACAGCAGACGCTGCACCGATCCGCCTGTCGATCTCCCGTTCCATCTTACCCTCACTCGTGAACAAGACCCCAAGATACTTGAACTCCTCCACTTGGGGCAGAATCCCATCCCCGACCCGGAGAGGGCACGCCACCCTTTTCCGACTGAGGACCATGGTCTCAGATTTGGAGGTGCTGATCTTCATTCCGACCGTTTCACACTCGGCTGCGAACCGCTCCAGCGAGAGTTGGAGATCGCGGCTTGAAGAAGCCAACAGTACCACATCATCTGCAAAAAGCAGAGATGCAATACTGAGGCCACCAAACCGGACCCCCTCGACACCTCGGCTGCGCCTAGAAATTCTGTCCATAAAGGTTATGAACAGAATCGGTGACAAAGGGCAGCCTTGGCGGAGTCCAACCCCCACAGGAAACGAATCCGACTTACTGCCGGCAATTCGGACCAAACTCTGGCATCGGTGGTACAGGGACCGGACAGCCCTTATAAGGGGGCTGGGTACCCCGTACTCCCGAAGCACCCCCCACAGAACTCCCCGAGGGACACGGTCGAACGCCTTCTCCAAGTCCACAAAACACATGTAGACCGGTTGGGCAAACTCCCATGCACCCTCGAGGACCCTGCTGAGGGTGTAGAGCTGGTCCACTGTTCCACGGCCAGGACGAAAACCACATTGCTCCTCCTGAATCCGGGATTCGACCTTCCGACGGACCCTCCTCTCCAGCACCCCTGAATAGACCTTGCCGGGGAGGCTGAGGAGTGTGATCCCTCTGTAATTGGAGCACACCCTCCGGTCCCCCTTCTTAAAAAGGGGGACCACCACCCCGGTCTGCCAATCCAGAGGCACTGTCCCCGATGTTCACGTGATGCTGAAGAGACGTGTCAACCATGACAGCCCCTCAACATCCAGAGCCTTTATGAACTCCGGGCGGATCTCATCCACCCCCGGGGCTTTGCCACCGAGGAGCTTTTTGACTACCTCGGTTACTTCAACCCCAGAGATAAGAGAGCCCACCTCAGAGTCTCCAGGCTCTGCTTCCTCAGTGGAAGGCGTGTCGGTGGAATTGAGGAGGTCTTCGAAGTACTCTCCCCACCGACCCACAACGTCCCGAGTTGAGGTCAGCAGCACCCCATCTCCACTATAAACAGTGTTAATGGTGCACTGCTTCCCCCTCCTGAGACGCCGGATGGTGGACCAGAATTTCCTCGAAGCCGTCCGGAAGTCATTTTCCATGGCCTCCCCGAACTCCTCCCACACCCGGGTTTTTGCCTCAGCAACCGCCAGAGCTGCATTCCGCTTGGCCAGCCGGTACCCGTCAGCTGCCTCCGGGGTCCCGCAGGCCAAAAAGGCCCGATAGGACTCCTTCTTCAGCTGGACAGCATCCCTTACCGCTGGTGTCCACCAGCGAGTTCGGGGATTGCCGCCACGACAGGCACCGACCACCTTGCGGCCACAGCTCCGATCGGCCGCCTCAACAATGGAGGCACGAAACATGGTCCACTCGGACTCGATGTCCCCCGCCTCCCCCGGGACGTGGGAAAAGCTCTGCCGGAGGTGGGAGTTGAAACTCCTTCTGACAGGGGATTCTGCCAGACGTTCCCAGCAAACCCTCACAATATGTTTGGGTCTGCCAGGTCGGACCGGCATCTTCCCCCACCATCGGAGCCAACTCACCACCAGATGGTGATCAGTTGACAGCTCCGCCCCTCTCTTCACCCGAGTGTCCAAAACATGCGGCCGCAAGTCCGATGATACGACTACAAAGTCGATCATCGAACTGCGGCCTAGGGTATCCTGGTGCCAAGTGCACATATGGACACCCTTATGCTTGAACATGGTGTTCGTTATGGACAATCCGTGATGAGCACAGAAGTCCAGTAACCGAACACCGCTCGGGTTCAGATCGGGGGGGCCGTTCCTCCCAATCACACCTCTCCAGGTCTCACTGTCATTGCCCACGTGAGCATTGAAGTCCCCCAGCAGAACGATGGAGTCCCCAGGTGGAGGACATAAGGAAACCTATCTTCTCTTGGTACCAGTGTTCATGTTCGCGCAGAAAGAAAGAAAGAAAGAAAGAAAGAAAATAAAGAAAGAAAGAAAAAGAAAAAGAGAAACAAAAAACAAAAAAAAGGAATACTGTATATGTACAGTATATACAACTCTTGGTATAAAGGGGTACATCTTCTAGTCAGGGGATTCCACCAACAGGCAAATCTTGGAGATGGGCCTGCATAGCGTGGCATTTCGAGTCTTAACAAGAACTTGCCGAACTAGTCCATTGGAGTCCGGCATAGTGTGTATAATCCGTCCATGGATCCAGGAGTTGCGAGGCGCAGTGTGATCAATGATGAGAACAATATCGCCATTGAGAAAGTTTCTCCCTTTATAGGTCAATTTCTGCCTTGCCTATAATTCGGGCAGATACTCTTTTGTCCACCTCTTCCAGAAGAGCTCGGCCATGTACTGTACCTGTCACCATCTGTATCTGGGATAGCAGTCTTCAGGATTGAATATACTGGGAGGTATCATGGGCTTGGTGTTCAGAAGAAGCAGGTGATTGGGTGTGAGGTGCTCTAGATGTGAGGATCGTTCGAAGCAGTGGTGAGAGGCCTGTTATTGATGATTGATTCCACCTCACATAAGGTTTGTAATCCCTCTTCATCTCGAGTCTGTTCTGTCGAATAGCAGCAAGAACCCTTCTGACAGTCCTGATTTGCCTCTCCCTAACACCACCATGATGGTAACCTGATGGTGGGTTGAACGTCCATGTGATGCTCTTTTTAAGCAGACTGTCCTGAATGATGGCATCATCGAGACCCGGAATTGCCTCCTTGAGTTCCTTTTCCGCTCTGACTTTGTGCCATTAGCTGAGCGCATGAACTCAACTTGAACTCTTCGTGCAATGAACCTTCGAAGGGCATTTATGCATGAGTGTGTCCAATGAATGTGCCACTTCCAGATGAACAGCTCTTATATTGAGACGTGAAAATAACTGCATACCTTTTAACATTTGTTCGACCACACTTGACCTCAAATGGTCCAAAGAAATCTACACCAACATTAATAAAGGGAGGGTGATCTGGGCTCACACGTTCCATAGGGAGATCTGCCATGCGCCGCTCCCCTCTGATTCCACTCAATTTTCTGCAAACGACGCACTTAGCCACCAGCTTTCTTATGGCTGCCTTTGCGCTTGGAAAAGGCCTTTTGCTAGCATAGCTTTATGATTTCAATTTCTGCAAGTGCAAGTTCCTTTACGGATAGTGATCTGTTGTCCAGTTCTTTTCCTTGAACTTCAGATTGGTATTTCAGTGTTTCTTCCTTAGGGTTTGCATCCTCTTTGGTTGGATTTGAATTATTATTCTTAGCACACTTGTTTTAGCGCATTTTTGATTCTCAGAATCCAAGCGTTTGCCTTTTTGAGTTGGTGCCAATCAGAAAAATGGTTTAAAAGACGATTGATTACAGAGACTGTATTTACAATAGCTGTTCTTTTGATTTCTGGGTTATCTGCAGCAAGTGTGTGATCAGGTATAACAGGCCAACTATCCTCGGGTTGCATTAGAAAGTACTTACCTATTAGGTAAGTACTTACACTGATGCCTCGGGATGCACAGTCAGCGGGGTTCAAATCAGTGCCCACATATTTCCATTGAGACATATCAGAGATTGGTTGTATGGCAGTCACTCTATTGGCAATGAAAATGTGAAACCTGGTAATTCTGTTGTTAATGTATTTTAACACTAAGGTGCTATCAGTCCAGAATATGGAGCACTTAAGCGACAGCTCTAATTCTGCCCGCATCATCTTGTCCACTCAAGCTGCTAATGCAGCAGCAGTCAACTCCAATCGAGGTATGGTAACTGGCTTTAATGGAACGACCCGAGCCTTGCCAAAAATAAATGAACAGTGGATTTGATGCATACTGTTTTTCAACAACAAATAGGCCACAGTACCATAGCCAGTTTTGCTTGCGTCAACAAAATGATGGAGTTGTGCTGAAAGTATTTCTCCAAAGCCATGGGGCTTGATGCATCTCCTCACTTGAAAGTTTGACAGCTGTTCCAATTCCATAAGCCATTTGTGCCAATTTTTGGCGATGTCCTCAGGGATACCTTCATCCCATCCAAGTTTTCTTCTGCTTAGCTCTTACAGAATCTGTTTTGCAGGGAGAACGACAGGTGCCAGGAATCCAAGAGGGTTATATATGGAACCCACCATCGACAGAACACCTCTCCGGGTAAGTGGTCTGTCTTGGATGGCCAACTTGAACTGCAGCAAATCAGATTCCACACACCATTGAATCCCTAGTGCCCTTTCCACCGGCAGCGCATCTTGCTCCAAATCGAGATCCTTTATCTCTTTGGCCCTCCTTTCCTCTGGAATCGCAGTAATGACAGCTCTATTGTTACTGACCCAATTGTTGAGTCCGAAGCCCCCTTTTGCACACAGTACAGAGAGATCTTCTATGAGTTTTATAGCCTGATCCTCAGTTGCTACAGACTTCAGACAGTCATCCACATAGAAATTGTTTAATACTGTTTGTACTGCTTCAGGTGAACAATCATCTCCATAATCCATTGCGCATCGCCTCAATGCATAGTTGGCACAGCTCGGGGAAGATGTTGGACCAAATATGTGAACCACCATCTTGTAATCATGAAGGTTATCATCCATGTTTCCATTTGGCCACCAGAGGAACCTCATTAGATCAGAGTCTGCTTCTGGGCCCCTTACTTGATAGAACATAGCATCAACATCTGTTATGAAAGCCACCGGTTGTTGGCAAAATTTTGACAAGACACCGATGAGACTACTCGTGAGGTCTGGGCCTTGTAACAGCTCAGAGTTCAGTGAGGTGCCCTGGTAAGATGCACCACAGTCAAATACCACTCTAAGTTTTTTCTTCTTGAGATGGTAAACTCCATGATGTGGAACGTACCAGATTCTTTTGTTGTCAACTTGAACTTTTTGTTTCACCTTTACTCCATATCCTTTGTCCAAGAGCCAGCTAGCCATAAATTTAGTGTAGTCCTCATAGAACTGAGGAGACTTGATTAGCTTCTTTTTCAGGCTGAGGGCCCGCTGCGCTGCAACACAGCGGTTGTTGGGAAACTTAACATCTTCATTCCTAAGTGGCAAAGGAATGCTGAAGTGACCGTCAGCCACTATGGTTGACTTGGAAAGACGTTCCATAAAAATACGGTCTTCTACTGACATCTCCAGCTGCTCCTCATGCTGTCTTTCAGGAAAGTCATATCTGTTTTGTTGTTGCAGAAGCTCATCGAGTCAACCAATGGAAATTCTGTGTGACATGAAGGTTGGCTGACCATTGCCTGGGGTAAATTCCTTTTGTAGAGGCCCATTAATGGTCCATCCTAATGTTGTCTTCACAGCGTATAGACCATCCCCCTGGCTGTTAATTATCATCCATGGTTCCATGGCCTTTGAAACATTTTTTTCGATAGTTTTTTTTTTTTCTGAAAAATATGATAGAAAATCAGGATATCCTCCAAAATTTACAAAACAAACCTAAACATGTCAACAACACAAAACAGTGCCCTGTCACTTTTTACACTATTTGAATAACCATAATACAATCTTGTTCCATATTATTGTTGTTCTTCTTGTAAAAATAAAATAAAAGGTCTCCAGATCAGTTCAAATGTATCCTTTTTTCCCTTTAACAGATAGGTAATTCTTTCCAATGGAAGAGTCGCTGACAATTGGCATGGCCATTGGTCCACATTTGGTCTATGACACTTCTTCAAATAAAGGGATATGCATCTTTTGGCATTGAGCAAGCATAGGTCCAAAAGTATCTGTTCATTTCAGGAAAAATTATGTCTCTCTGGGTAGAGCCCAAACAAAAACAGACTGGGGTCCATTGATAAAGGTTTGCGGATCATCTTTTCCATGGCACATTTAACCTCTTTCCCAAATAACATTGTTTTCTTACAGTACCACATACAATGTAGTAGTGTGTGCACACTTTGGACAAACATCGGGAATATTCGCATTGTATTTATTCACGTCCACCGGTGTCACATACACCCGCATCAACTATTTAAACTGAATTAATTGTAAACGCGTGTTGATGGACCTGGTGTGGGCCAACATGCATGCTCTCTGCCAGTCCCCTTCCGACAAAGCTGATGGTAAATCCGCATTCCAGGCCCTAAGCCTATCATTTGAGCTGTCCATCCATACCTTGGGACATCAAGAAATTATAGAAATCGGAAATTATCCCCCTTTTCAGGTTATCCTAACCACATTTTCTCTAGAACTCTCTGAGTAGGTTTGCACAACTGATTGTTTTGGTCCAGTCTTACAAAATTTCTAATTTGGAGGTATCGAAAAAAGTTATTATCCAAGTGAAATTTAAGCTGTAGTTCCTGGAAATTCATAAGTACCTCCGAATCCGATGGATAAAGATTCTGGACTGTTTTTATTCCGCCATTGTACCATAGTTTAAAGGCTGCATCTGCGTTACCAGGCTTAAATTGTTGGTTACCCCAGATTGGACTGAATATAGATAAATTATTTGGATCATGCAAAAATCTCTTAACACTTCCCCATACCCTTATCATATTTTTAAGTGGATTTTTTGTACTTCTTAACAATTTTCTAATCGAATCTGAATATAAATTTGAAGGAAGTGTTAATTTCTGCCCCTGTGATTCCATTTCTACCCAAGAAGGTGAGAGCATACTGCAATTGCCAGTGGCTCAATTGATACATTTCTATTCGTTCTCACTTCAGCAGTAGGGTTGTTATATAAAATTCTAATCAACTTCATAAAGTTTTGGCCACATCCATATTTCTTCAAAACCTTAAAGAGATATAAACATTCAACTCTATCGAATGTCTTCTCCGCATCTAATGATAGAAGGACTTTGTCAGCTGCACCCTTGTTAGCATGTATTACATTTAACACTCTCCTCATGTTGTGAAATCCCTGCCTCCCTTTAATAAAACAATTTTGATCTTTATTGATCAAATTAGGTAACAGTTGTTGGAGTCGCTTGGCAAGCATTTTAGCAATTATTTTCAAATCAGAGTTTAGTAAGCTAATTGGTCTAAAATTTTCACATTTGTTTAATGGTTTGCCAGGTTTTGGTAAAAGAGTGATCATTGACATATTAAACGATGGAGGGAGATTACCAGTTGCAAAGGCTTCATTAAACATTTCGAGTAAGGGGGCACTAATTTATCTTTGTATTTCTTATATAAATAGATTGGGAGACCATCTGGCCCCGCCCCTTTTCCAGATTTCATGCTGTCTATTGCGTCCTCTATTTCTTCTGTAGTAAATTCCAACTCCAGCCCATGTTTATTTTCTTCCGAAATCATAGGAATGTCCAATTTATTCAAGAACTCCCGTATATTATCCTCATGTATGGTAGATTATGCTTTGTACAATTTTGTATAGTACACAGGCCTGAGTTGTGTGCGGGTAGCGTGGGATCGATTCCCGCTCAGTGACGGTGTCTGTATGTGCCCTGCGACTGGCTGGCGACCAGTTCGGGGTGTAGTCTGACTTTGCCCGTTGACGGTTGGGATAGGCTCCAGCACCTCCCCGCGACCCTGTATAGGATAAGCGGTTTGGAAGATGACACATGACACACAATTTTGTATAGTATAGCATAAAGGCCAAATTAATGTCCTCTGGATCCGAGACCATGTGCCCGTTCCAAATATATTTCTGTGATTGGCTTTCTACACTCCAATTGCTTTATTCTCCATGCCAATATTTTACTTGCTTTCTCTCCATGCTCATAAAATGACTGTTTAAGTCTAACAAGACTAGACGCAGCCCTATCTGCAGAAAATGTGTCATATTCCGCTCTTCAATACAACAAGTCTTTCTCCCGTTGAGGATCATTGGTTCTATTCACTTCAGTTTAAAGTTCCTTGATTTTGTGTTCTAATTGTTGTCTAACTAATCGGGTCTTTTTAGTTTTATATCCTGTATAGCTTATTATATGCCCTCTAAAGAAGGCTTTAAATGCTTCCCATTTAATGCTCGCTGTCGTTTGAGTAGTATTAATCTGAAAAAACACATATATTTGTTCCCTCAGGTAACCAACTAAGTCTTCGTCACGTAACCATTTATGTTGAAATTGCCATCTTGAGGGATCTCTTCTCAATTTATCAGCATATGTTTGATAACATGGAGCATGGTCTGAAATTACTATATTATCATAAGAGCAGTGAGAGATTTTATGTAATAATTCTATAGAAATAGGTCGATCCTCGAATAGGTACAAAATGTACTTGAGTAGCAAGAATATGTTTTAACATCGGGATGTCCTTCCCTCCATACATCTTGCAATTTCAGGTCATTCATAAATCTATGGATCGTTTCCCTGCACTTATTATGGGTTTGATCGAACCCAGTAGATCTATCTATACTTGGGTTTAAGGTACAATTTATATCCCCCCTTAATAAATGTGATCCTTTAAGCGATGACAACATTAGAAAAAGATGACTGTAAAATCTACTATCGTCCGCATTAGGCCCATAAATATTTGTCAAAATCAGATGTTCTGATAGAAGGGAACCTTGAAGAATCAGGTATCTCCCTTTCCCATCCTCAAAGCGGAAGTCAACGCAAACATATTTTTTTCAAGAATATGTTTTATGCAAGCCCACTAGTTGAAACAGGGAATTCTGATTAAATTTGCGTTTGTGGAATAAGTGTTAATCCACTCGTTTTTAGCCATCTCTGAAGGCGGCCATTTTGTCTTCTGTCGGCAGAAAAAGACATCACAACTGCTCACAACGACCAATCACGGCTCAGATTCAGAGAACAGGTCCGCTGTGATTGGTCGTTGTAAGCAGTTGTGATGTCATTTTCAGTTGACAGAAGACAAAATGGCCACCCCCAGAGATGGCTAAAAACAAGTACATTTTGCTACTTAACCTATTTTCCACAAAGGCAAACTTAATCAGAATGCTGTGTTTCAACTAGTGGGCCTGCTGGGAACATATTCTTGAAAAAATTATGCTTGGGTTGACTTCCGCTTTAATAACATTGTGAATCACAATTGGGACATATTCATGAATTTATGTCATCACTCCTCTAGATTGGGATGTAAACGGTGCTGTGAATATGCTCCCTTTCCACCTCCTCCTCACGGCCATGCCACCCATATCCAGGAGATGAGTTTCCTGTAGATATCCAATTTTAGCATCCATGTCTTTCAGTCTATTCATAACTTGTTTTATTTTATGGAGCCTCTGGAGACCTCTACAATTCCAAGAAACAATTTTAAATTTACCTACTTGGGAAATTTAACAAGTTCAATATAATGGATACTCAACATGGTTATTAACTTGTTGTTATTGGGCACTACAAAACTATTTGCAAAAACTAACAAACAACCATTAAAACAAAACAAAAAATCCCCATCCCATTCCCCCCACTCCTATTTCTGGGAAACCCTTCTCCCCTTAATCAACCTGTGATACATGTATGAGGGAACCACTCTGTGAGCATGTTGCTCAGGCCCCCGCCAAACCCAAATCACTAAACAAACTTCCTGTGTTACATTATGACCTATTAATAGGCACGCAGGCAAATAGTGCAACAACACACAACACAAGCCGTATAGTGGCAACACCTTGAAGAAAATCTGATAGAAATATCAACCAGATATTCATGAGTCGAATTACTAAATGGGGATTTTGTAAAATGTAAACTTTAACTTGTTAACTCTCATTCTAATGGTTACTGTCAGGTTCACACCAAGTGAGACATTAGTAAACAATGCACACAATGAGGAGAGAAGACACTCAACAATATTGTCTTTTTACTTACAAGGAGAGCGCAGGGAAGTATACGATTACAGTTCCTAAAAACCCTCTGCCCGGCTCCCGCGCCTCCTCTCTTTTTATTTTCTTTGGAGTCCCTGATTACAAAGGTGTTCCAGCTCTAAGGGAAAGGGGAGCAAAAGCAGCTGGAACACCATCAACTTGTTTTGTCTATTTGTGTGCGTGTGTGTGTTTGTGTGTGTGTGAGCCCTTAGCATACATATGTGGAAGCAAAGCACATCAAGCAAGTTGGGCGTAGATTTGGAAAAAGCTAAAGCTAAACATACAAGTTAATAAAGCTAACAGGCCTTGTCCACAAGAATCCAACACAGGAATAATAAAATACATTATTATTCTTACATTCCCCCGTTTTTATATAATATAAAGCTAAACCTACAAAGCTAACAAGCTTAATTATGAAAAATCCAACACATGAATAATAAAATACATTATTATTCTTACATTCCCCCATTTTTATATAATACAAAGCTAAACCTACAAAGCTAACAATCCTAATCATGAAAAATCTAACACATGAATCAGTATATACATCATTCTTCTTACACTCCCCTCTGTTTTTCTTACATTTGCACAGTCCATTGTTATTGTTTTACTCTGTCCCAAGGACTCAGCGTCTTACCACAGGATGCGCTTCGATAAGAGCATCGTTCCTATTTTGCGGCTGCGTCCTACTCACATTCCACTTTCTTCACAAGCAACTTCGACTTACACGATTAAAACAAGTTTATAATGCTGAAAAAATACCTTACAATAATTATAAGAGTAAATATGGTATAACCTACGAACAATTATTCTATCATTCCCTCCTGTTTATCACATATTTGCTCAAACCCTTCGTCCAATTTCATTCACCCATTATTTAAACAAATATATTTACCCCTCTTCTTATGAAAACAAAATATTTACCCTCAGAAGCACCGTTAATCTGTATTCATAGTCACCTAAATCTGGAAACGAATCAGCCATGTAACAATGTACGCCATCATCATCATCATCACCTTTAATGTCACGATCCAGTAAAGGATACAATTAAGCCATTCGGTTCCAAATGGGGGGGAGTGCTGTTGTCATCAATCTGTTAAGGAGAGAGCGCAGACAAGGAATACAACAAACAACATCCACACAAGGTCAAGAAGCTGCAAAAACAGCGAATGATACCCAAATTGGGGAGCACCAATGGCATCAATGCATGTCGGATCATCTTGGTTTTGCCAATTTACGGCTCTTTTCTGATGTTGCCAATGTTTTGCTATGGCAGTGGATCATTTAGTTGTTAACTCTTGTACAGGCATGGGATGTGCAGACACAAGTAATAACAAAGTCACCAGAGCACAAAGGTCTGTTACATTCATGGGTAAAACAATTTTCAAACAGTCGAGCATCTCCGCGCCACCACCAGCTGTCCCGTCTTGGCTCCAATCATCTTCAAGAGGGAGAGGTTACCAGCACTTCACCTCTCTATGTGGTGCAACTAAAAATGTTCTCTTCCTGTACTTGATCAAATGTGTGTCACACAATGCTCTTGTGCCAGTTCCCTCTCCTGCCCCTTCAGGAAAGGCAAGGGAAGGACAGCCCACCTTTGGTTCGGATCGCATCTCATACTCCCGTCGACGTAAGAGGGAGCCTGGATAGTCAGTGACTCTGTGCGATGGCCAGGCCTTGTGACTCCACAACTCCAAACAGCTGGGGGAGTCCCAAGTCCTCGCAAGGTTGTCAACACCACTTGGAATGGCCTTCCCATTGCGGCCTGGACCAACACTTGGGGTTCCACAAGGTCTGATGGGAGGCTGGCCTTCTTGCAGGGGTAGAGATTCATCTGGCATTTCATGAGACAGTTTCACTTACTCGTCATAAAGCATAAATATTTTCCTCATATAGTTACTTCAGTCAATGAACCCATTCGCCCAGGACCTAATGGGTTATTTATAATGGGTAACATAAATAGTCTTCCGTACAGAATTTCAAACGGACAGTCTTTTATCTTCTGTTTTTTTTTATTTATTTTTTTTATCTTCTTACAGTGCAGCTCGTTCTTTTCACCAGTCATGCACTTTAACTGGATACCCACGTGTCCCGTTATTCAACAATCTTTACAAAATGACTTCCATTATCACTCCAAATCATTTGTGGTAGTGATATATTTACACAATGTCTTTGTCACAGTAATAGCGCAATTTCAACCCAGTTTGAGAACATATTAATTAGCATTAGGCAATATCAGTATAGTCCTATTTTGTTCAGTCAAATAATAAAATCCCACCTAAAGGATACTGTGCTTGTATATGTGACTAGTATAAAACACACTAAGTAGCATTTCCTTAATGAATTACGGTTTATACAAGTCACATTGACATCAATATGCAGCAAAGCGATGTTCCACAATCCATACCATCCTTCCCCCTGAAGAGACGTGACAAGGCCCACGACTCTTAATTGCTCCCCACGTAAACAGGCCTTATAGAAGGATGGGGTCACCTTTACTACATATGATTCAACATTTCCTATTACCCCGTTATTTTCCCAAAAGGTTCACCAACTATTTTGCATGTCTGTCAGTATTGTGTCGTCGAGTGGCGTGTTATCATCTGGTATTTGGTCTACTGAAAGTACGCCATAAATGCCAACAGATGTTCCTTCCGTGTGTGTTTTGTCTCATTACTGTTTGAGAAAAATGTAACCTTCTCTTGCTACCCCGTTTGCGTACATGTTGTCTAAGCGTTATTCCATCATGAAAAGTACTTGCCATGTCTTTCACGTGTACACATTGTCTAAGCGTTACTTTATTATGAAAAGTACTTCCCGTTATATTAATGCATTATCTCTGTCTATTTTCTGCTGTCCCATTAATTATTCCCACCAATCCAGCACTTCGAGGGTGGTAAGCACCAAGATTCTCAGATCAATGTGAACCATCACTCCTATTTTGTCCACATTTTGGTCAACAAAACGGGTACCACCATCATTGTTCGTTTTTTAGAAATGCCATATCTGGGGATGATATCCCTGCAAAGTGCTTTTGCCACCGTCAACGCGTCTGAATGTTTGGTATAGGGAATAGTTCTAGCCATTTTGAAAAAGCATCTATGATGACCAAACAATAGTTTTCCCCTTACTTCGGTTAATAAAAAAATAATAAATAAATAAAAATAAATAAACATATGAATAAGATGAAATGGATAATGTTACCATGCCTCTAATTCTTCCAATACCATGCAAAGGTTATTGCCATTGTGGCAAACTCGAGAACTGGAGTTATTTCTGCCAACTCCTGCACTGTAAAAATCAAGGAGTTCAGTTTATTAAAAAAAAAAAAAAAATATGGAAACTCGTTGCCTTAGAAATGATAAGTAAACGTAACTTGAACTCTTTACGTGTAAACAAGTTATCAATTCTGAGTGCACAGTACTACCACCAACTTAATTATTTTGAGTTTATAGCGCTAAATGGTTAAAAGGGCTAACACTTGTATAGCGCGCATCTACCTTTAGTAATCAATGTGCTTCACTCAGTGTACCAGTTTACTTCCTGATAATGAATGGATGGATTTTATATTTAAAAAACGGTATGTCAACAAGGATATATCAGCTATTGCATGCAATAAATGTTTTTGTAACAGGAAAACAACAAACAACAAATTATCAAAAAGTGAGTTAGTTCAACACAATACTTCTGAGTAATATGAATGTTTGTGTTTACAGTGTGGCAATCATGTCTTCCTCCATCCTCAGGAAGTAGTAACAATGTGGCTGGGTTTAACATCGTGCGTCTCTTTATTTAGACGTTGTCTCAATACATACAAGGTAAATGTCTCGCTAGTGATAAAAAGATCATGGTTGTTTGTTAAAACAATGCAGAGACTGCACGTGGCACTCTCAAAATCAGGGAATGGAAAAAAAACTATGGTTGCACTTAAAAAACAACAACTGAAAACTGAGGCACCCATCCATTGCTGCACTTGTTTGTACAGCAATGGATGCTGCAATAACTGCTCTTCCACAGTGCGGCAATGCACCGTCCAATTCGAAAGACAAAATATGCCATTAGTTTCATTTTGTCTCTATCTTGCCGCACCAAAACTGAGGTCGAAAAAAAAAAAACCTTTACAATCTATCAACTGAATAAGGGGTCGCCATAATAAAGATAATGCTGTGCTTAACACTAAAATTTGCTTTATTTCACAAAAAACGTTCCTGCTTCTTTGGTCTACCTTAAAGGTGATGTCATTTGAGGTCTTCACCATTAAATTTTTTCACCAATGATTCCTGCATAATTTGGAACCCAGATTCAGCAACAATTTGTTAGACCTAAAAAAAATGACATCATCCACCCCTTCGTTTGATGTTTTGGAGCCTGGAGAATTGCATTTATTTTTTTTCCTTTCTTCCCCACTACAATTATACTTCCAACACTAAGATTGCGTCCCAAATATTTTACTTGTTGTTTCTACATTTGTAGTTTATTTTTGCTTAATTTGTGCTCTTATTCAGCCAAATGTTATAATAATGAACAAGAATTGTTCCGCCTTGTCGCAGGGTCAGACAAGAGAGGAGCAGAGGGCCCAGGTGCCCCTCCCTGATGTTTGCGCCGCCGCTTAAGTCACATTATCTTCGTTTCTTACTTTTTTGCCCATTCAATGCTTCTGCTATATGATTGATTCCTAAAACCCTCTGCTTTCTTACATTGCATTTTATGATTTAAATTTACTACCTATTTTCCCCATTGTAGGTCCGCTGATAGTGTAGTGGTACACACGCCTGAGTTGTGTGCGGGCAGCGTGGGATCAATTCCCGCTCAGTGACAGTGTCTATGTGTGCCCTGCGACTGGCTGGCGACCAGTTCGGGGTGTAGTCTGCCTTCGCCCATTGACAGCTGGGATAGGCTCCAGCAACTCCCCGCAACCCTGTATAGGATAAGCGGTTTGGAAGATGACATGACATGACATGACATGACATTTTCCCCATTGTATAGACAATTTGGTCCAGCTTGCTAACACCTAGGGTGTTCTAAAAACTGGATTTTTATCAGTAGGACAGCAATTCAAATTTCCTGTTGTGGTCATTCTCACTACAACCTTTTCAGGTGGAGAATTCTTGCTTCTGCATCCACACCAGTCTGCTGTTCATTATATGGAATAAAATACCTTGTGGTATTTTAATTCGCAATCACTCACTCTGTTCACTTACACACATCACACAGGGTTTCACAACCGATTTGCACAAACATACACACACCCAGAATTCAAGTGTACACAGGCCTTCACCCATCCATCCATCCATCCATTATCTATACCGCTTATCCTCACAAGGGTCGCGGGGCGTGCTGGAGCCTATCCCAGCTGTCTTTGGGCAGTAGGCAGGGGACACCCTGAATTGGTTGCCAGCCAATCGTAGGGCACACAGAGACAAACATCCACACTCACAATCACACCTAGGGGCAATTTAGAGAGTCCATTCAACTTACCATGCATGTTTTTGGAATTTGGGAGGAAACCGGAGAACCCGGAGAACCCGGAGAAAACCCACGCAGGCACAGGGAGAACATGCAAACTCCACACAGGGAGGCCGTCACCATCCTTTTTTATTATTATTATTATTATTATTATTATTGATATTTTCTTTTTTGAAGCTGGCCAGCAAAGTCATATTTTGTTATCCAAAGGTTTAAGTGTTGTATTTTGGAAGGACAGTGATGCTCCACAAATCTCGCTCCAACCTTTGCATGCGAGGTTTTGTTTAGGATCACTTTTATCACCAATTTTACTGTTAGTTTTCTCCCATTATTTTGATGAAGAGTCAGTTTTATGACACTTAGGGTGTCCTACACTGACTTTTACCTTAAAACAGGGTGACAATCAACACAGTGTGTGGCAATCCTCAAGCTTCTACCACAAGTGGTGGAGGATTCTTGCCTATTGCGTCCACACAAAGTTGTGTCACTTACAATCCTGTTTATATCCACTCACACAGTTTATACATCACACTTACTCTTACCACATGACCAGGGACTAGTATTGTCAATGTTTTTTTACCAGCGCGCAATTCACTCATCCACGAGTGTCATGAGTTTCCTACTCACCCAGAGATGTCTTCACTCCTCCGGCTTCCCGTCAGCCTTCAGTTCCCAGAAGTGGAGCCAAAGACCAGTCCCACAAAGGGTCTTAGAGCCGTGGCCACGGACTTTACCTGGAGGTTGACTCGACAGCTGGAAACCTATAGGGATCCGGCTCGAAACCAATTAAATATCAGGTTCACACCAAGTGAGACATTAGTAAACAATGCACACAATGAGGAGAGAAGACACTCGACAACAATATTGTCCTTTTACTTGCAAGGAGAGCGCAGGGAAGTGTACGATTACAGTTCCTCAAAACCGTCTGCCCGGCTCCCGCGCCTCCTCTCTTTTTATTTTCTTCGGAGTCCCTGATTACAAAGGTGTTCCAGCTCTAAGGGAAAGGGAAGCGAAAGCAGCTGGAACACTATGAACTTGTTTTGTCTATGTGTGTGTGTGCGTGTATGTGAGCCATTAGCATACATATGTGGAAGCAAAGCACATCAAGCAAGTTGGGCGTAGATTTGGAAAAAGCTAAAGCTAAACCCACAAGTTAATAAAGCTAACAGGCCTTGTCCACAAGAATCCAACACATGAATAATAAAACACATTATTATTCTTACAGTTACATACATCCTAGTAAATTGTTGGACTCAGCCAAATACAAACGTATTATTTACTCATCCATTGCATTCAAATACCTTGGTGAAAAAAAATAGATAAAATAAAGTGCGATTCAATTTCAATTAACACTCAGTGACATAGACAGATCAATTCTACTCGCCCTCCGCTGACACAATATTTCTTTTGACGTATGTCATTGCTGCATCGGTAAACGTTTTCTCCACTCCATTAATTGTGACACGAAGTCGTGCCGGAAACATGATGCCATAGTGAACTCCCTCCTTGCCACGGAGAAGTTGTCTGACCTCGTTAAAGGCAGCCCTTGCTTTGGCGCCACTTGAAGTTGCCATGTGGTGCGCCTCGTCAGGGTGATGTGATGGTGTGAATCTATGTTGGTTAAAGCCCTAGTACCATCAAGAGTGAAACGCCTAATGTGCAATTTCATATTTTGAACACTAGATGTCGACATTCATCGATTGACTACGATAAACTTGCCAGCTCGGACGACCCAATATAAAGTCTAAAAAGTTTAAAAGCACAGATTCTAGTAAGAATGAACATACCAAAGTCAATGCTCATATAATTGGTCCTCATTAACCTAAGCACAGATGTGCTACAAGTTTATAGATATTGCTTGCTCAGAAACTGCTTTGTTTATTAAATAGCCCATGTGCATTGGCTCTCAAAGAATGTTACATGCGATGTGAAAGGGAACAAGAATCATCCTGTTATCTACATAGGAGAGAATGTGACAATAAGAATTGTATTTATATGTTATCCATTATATTGCTTGCTTGGATATACAATGTTAAGTGCTCAGATTATTTTATCATGAATGTCTTAGAATAAGTGTCCTGAATGATCACAAGTTTGATCCATTTGTCACAAACATGTTATTCACTTTCGAGCACCTGTTTTGTCACAAACATGTTATTCACTTTCAAGCACCTGTTTTGTCACAAACATGTTATTCACTTGGAGGACAATGTACTTGTTGATCCCTAGAGAATAAAGGGTTTGCTAAAGTTAGTCTATAATTAAGTGAGCCAAAAAGAGCCCTGTTTACAAAGAATGATCAAACCAACACAGACTTTCGGGAAGATGATGTAAAAACACTGGCTGATTACCTCATCAAACCACTGACAAAAACAACTTTGACGCATGCGTGGTTAGCTGAAGGTACAACACCTAAACCATGCTTTTCTCAGTAGAAAAGTTTTAACACATGTGCAGTTAATGTAAGAACCTCCCAAAAACCAGAGACTTTAAAAAGGGAAGCCATCAAGGCTCCAGGCCCTTTTTCTTTCCTCCTGCCGCGGTTACAAGAGGATGCTTCGACAAGGAGATAATTTTGCACTTTTATTGGGACACTTTTATAACTCCCAAGCAAGAAGGATTATTTCTCCTCCTTTTTGGAGGTATCCAAATCACTGCTTCAATAAGGTAACTGAATAGAATTCACTTTATATCGTGCGCTTAAGAAATTGGCCAGTCGAACATTTGAGTCTCTTACTTCCCAATAGTTCCTTATTTTAATCAGGTTTGGGGCGATCAAGATTTGATCACTCTTGAGAGCTCACTTAAATTAAGACTACTATTTAATCATTTTTATTCCCTTTGCCTACTATCACTACTATTTCTTGTTTTATTATTTTATCCAATGTTGCCTTTAACATTTATTTTTAATTTTACATTTGATCCTATACTATTAAGGAAATCATTATTATTACTTTTATGACTGAATTAAACTTATATCACGTAATAAAACTTACAATCATCCAATTTTCTTGCTTATTGACTATATTCCTTTAAGGAATTGATGGTTGATAAATTATTGTTTGATTACTTACATTATTACATTTTATGAATTTATTTTAACACTATTAATGTCATTCTACTGATTAATACAATTACATCAAGTAACTTTTGCTGAACAAACAGCTAAGACCTTAATGATAAAAGGTCTCATTATCATCCTATGAAATTAATTAAATATCTTACTCCGGCTAGATTTAAAACAAATCCATACGGTTTTAACAAAGACTGTTAAACTTCCTAGGTCAATAACAAGTGCGACTATTCAAAAAGAGTAGGAAATCGCTGAAAAAGTATAGTAGTCATATTAGTAATTCTTAACTCTGTTACTCATTAAGAATGATTAAATGACTGAGAATTGGATTGGCTATACAAATCTAAAGGCGGTTAGCAACCTAGGCGAATTCCTCTCGACACCGGCTAGGAAACTTTTTCGTCCCCTCGCGCAGTCGCGTTAGAGCGAGCAAGGGTAATGGGGAAAAGTAATACCCGTCGAATGGCGTAGCCGGTCAGGATTTTCCTGATATTCCTGCGGGTAAGCGGAATCTGACAAAGTGTAGTCGGGGAATATTGCGATGTCCATCCCGTTGTGCCGGAGCTGATCCTGGACACGTGCGCGACTCAATATCTCGACGCAGTCTCTGTAGTGGTGGAGGCCAGCGACGATGGCTCGGGGTTTGCCGTCTCTCCTCGCAGATCCAGAGATTCTGTGCGACCGGTCCACAAGCACTTCTCTATCCAGTTGCAACGTTTCTTTCAAAAGAGCCGCCACTGCTGCTGTAGTACTTGTGCCGTTCCCCTCTGCCACGCCTAAGATTCGGATGTTACAACGCCGCATTCGCCCCTCCATTTCTTCACATTTATTCTTTATGCCGGACATCTCCGCTGTCAGCGATTTCACAGTAGCTTGCAGAGCACTCAGTTCATCTGACCACGTCGACAAACCATTCTCCATTTCTTTCATCCCAGCCTGCACTTGCTCAATGTCGGAGCGCAGTGTGGTCAGGGCGCTGTGTATTTCTTGTTTCACTGCTGCACTTAGCTCGTCCTTTAGAGAATTGAAGTCAGCAGAAACTGCGTTTCTCATCTCTGTCTTTATCACTTCTGAAATGTCAGTTTTCAGTGACAGCAGAATTTCGGATTTCAATATTTCAGCAGTCATCCCCGTGCCGCCATCCACTGGGGCAGTTGTCGCTACCATCGAAGCTATGATAGGTTGTAGCTTAGCCGCTTCATTGACTTTAGTTTTGCGTTGTTCGAAGCCATTTGAGTGTTACCGTTCGTGTACTCCACTCGAGCCAGTATAACCAAAAGAGTTTTACTGAAATTTGTTCAGCTAAATATTCATTTCAAGCTGAAAACTCATAGGTATGACGGGAGCCCAAAACCCCACGTCTTACGCCATAGTTTGCTCAACAGCGCCCCCCGCCTTTGACATTTGATCCAATTAAGAGACCAATGCCTGCAGCGATGCGATGGAGATGTACCTGCTGTAGATATGGCCACTGATCCACATACTCCTGGATGGGGATATTGTCCTTGGACACAGGTATCCTCTTTTGTGTGAAGACATCCGGAAGTTCCACCAGTGAGTTGTCATCCACACTACATGCCTCCATTCCAGATATCACCAAGGAACTGACAACGTCTTCTTTATTCATTGTTTTGAGAAGAATGTCAGTTTTTCTTCCTGTGACCTTGAGTTCTCTGAGCAGTACCTCGGTGCAAAAAGTAGCAGTGCTTCCTGAGTCAAGAAAAGCGTAGGTCAACACAGTGTGATTGCTTTTCTTCATTTTAACCTTCACTGGCACGATAGCCAAGATGCAGTCAGAATCTCCAGTCCCTGTAGGGGTCTCCACTAATGTGCTCATCACAGTCTTACTTTTACTTTCAAGCTTTCCATTAATGTGGAGTATGGTGGGATGCTTCAGAGAGCATTCACGACATGAACTCTTCCATGTACACCCTTTACTCATAAGGTCCCGGTGACAGGCAGCCAAAACAAATGCCTTTGCGTTTCAAAAATTAAATTTTGTCCTTCTGTGGTTTTTTGTTGAGTTCACTGCAAATTTCCAAACTGTGCTCTCCTTGACAGAATAATCATGATTTGACAAAAGTAGTTGCACACTTTCCACAATCTTCTTTAATGGGTGTGATACTTGTAGTGAAACCACTTTTCCTCTCTTTTGGTGTGCGAGCATTTGCTCTGAAATAACATCCAATTTGGCAGTAGCAGCATCTATCTCAGTTTGCATTTCCAATTGTTCCTTTCTGGCTTTAATTTCAGCCTCTTCCTTTTCCAGTGCTTTCTTTATTTGCAATGTTTGTGCTTAAACAAGCAGTGTTGCCCTTTCAGCTTGCAATCTGAGCTTCGTTGATGACTTATGGGAACATCCACCTGATGAGCTGAATTAATGCTTTGAAGAGGCCTTTCAAGACCTGTTTGAGATGCTGTCCATTGGATGGACTGAATCATCCAAATGGGATTCGAGCCATTCCTGCGATGTTTGTTGTGGTTCAGTGGTTTCATTCATACGTTTCTCCGCCCCTTGCTTTGCTGCTTGACACCATTTGGCTAATTGTCCTTCAAACTTCAATGACGCAGCTTTTGGTTTGTACCATGTCGCCTGATCCTGTTCCATATCTCCAATGGATATTTCACTTAACATGGATTTCACAGATTTATTTAGCTCATTGAACTCAGTGCACAATTTCACAAATTCATTTAAGATCTTTCCTTGGACAAATTCCAAGTTTCAATAATTTTCCAACAAATTAGTGATTTCATTCCTTTTTTTAGTCAGCGCACCAAGTTTACCACTTCTTGATCCCTTTAATTTCTGTATTTCTGCAAAGTGTCCTCACAAAAGCCACTTTTCTCATGACCCATTGTTTGTGATTTTTCCTTTTTTTTAAAAATGTGCCTAAAGGCAGCAGCGTTCCTTCTTCTTACAGCCACACAGCTCATGAAATAAATTACATATTTTTGGTTATCAATCACAGTTTGAAACATAAGCTCTGAATGACGTATTTTTAACTCAGCAGAACGGTGTTATTCTTAAATGTAGATCATGACATCATCTCGCATACACCCTCAGAGAATCAGCTGTTGAAAGCGCTGCGTTGCCCAAAGCGCATGCAGCACTATACCTTTCCACTTTATAATTTAGACCATTTTTCAAGTTATCAAAGGTGTCCCCAAAGACACAGCTCTTTTACACCAATTTACAGCGATCCGCTCCTCCAGCCATACGATGGAAACGGATCTTCCACATACCTCTGTCCCTCGGCTCCGTAAAGTAACATTGTCCGTCTGCTTTAATCCAGCGAAGTTTTCGACAAATGTGAAGGCAGATGGTTGACCAACCTCGATTTGGTGCTCCCAGGCCCTTTAAGCAGTCCGACTCGCTCCTCCTATAGTCCAACTTAAATAGATCGATGCTGTTGCGTGGCGATCTTCACATGCACAGTATTGTTTAAACAAAACTTGCTTGTAGCCCCAATGGCATGTGTTTGAGTGATAACTAAATGATAAAGAAGAATGGCAGCATATGGCAAACTCAAATATTTGGATGCGTTCAAAAACTGTTTGTTGCACCAGTACCTGGCAAAGGCACACCTGCCGCGTGATTACTGGGACGGATATAGTGTCGGGAAATGGGAACGCTGGGAAGGGGTGTAGACCCAGTTGTGCATATGAACACAACATTTAACCATCATAAATGTCCGAAATACAACATAAAGTGTTAGAAATTAAAGGGTTAACCAAAATACAAAACTCAAGAAATATGGCTCCAAGTCTTACTTGGGACATGTTATTGATGCAGAGGGTATTCATCCCCTACATGAAAAATGTTATTGATGCAGAGGGTATTCATCCCCTACAAGAAAAATGTGAGGCAATAGCCAAAGCCGCAGTTCCAACTACAACAACAGAACTTAAGTCGTTCTTGTCATTGTTGAGTTATTATGGCAAGTTTATTCCAAATCTGTCAACGTTAATTGCACCTATGACCGAACTTCTACAAAAAGAAGTTAGGTGGGAGTGGTCTGCATCCTGTCAAAAGGCGTTTGAGGAAGCCTTGTGTGAGGTCCAAAATGTGGGTAGACCTCGTGTGGCCGGTCATCAGATGTAAAAAGAAATTCAGGCAGAGACAATGTACAATTTTATACCACTGCAGCGGGGGGAGAGAGAAGGGAGGAACACAGAGTGCGTGTGTTCTCGGCTCCACTGTTGCTCTTTCCCCCCCCCCTCCCAGCCGTGGCTGGCTTTTATCTAGTACCTGTACGCGTCATAGGTGGGAGGGCCTTAGACTGATACAGCAAAAGATGTATAAACAGTGAATAATGAAGAATGTTTCTGAGAAATGCACAAAATATATATAGAACATTCTTAAGCAACTTCACATTTCCCCCCTGTTGTGAATTTCGAAGAACATCAATGAATACCATCCAAAGGTTTCTGGTAAACACATCATAATGAAAACACAACAATCGGTCCATCACCAGGATGGGGCGAAAACCCCTACCCCTATTTGTAGCGTATATATTGTAGAGGAAATTCCCCACCTCCCCCCTCCCATGAGGGCGAGAACCTTCTTGGTCTGGTGATAGACAAAACATGAAGTTAAAGAAAAATCTCAGTGATCACATGAGAACATCATCAGCATCATCATCATCCTTAATATCATCATCATCATTGAGGTTTATCAAATTATAATGATACATTTGGGCGACAAGGAGCCTACTGACTGCTCTCTTGGACAATGGGATAATGCAAGTTGAACAGATAATGCGTAAGTACCGTGACGTGTCCCTAGTACATATCTGTTGCCTCCCATATTTTCACATTCTGTGCACAGTGATCTCAAACCATTCAAAGGGATATCCAGCGTTGCTTCCCCTTTGGCTCGTGGGATGCATGCTGTGTATGGCTGGTCTTCCATTACTGGGCTGGGCCATGTTGGGCATTGGCGTCGTGACGTCTCTTGGTCCCAGATCTGTTTTTTAATGCTGGGTGTAGTGTCAGCGTTTGTGAGGTGGACCGTTCCTAGTCCAAGGACGATGACAGCTCCATAGAGCCACAGCCAGGCCATGTTTGTAGGTGTGGCGCAAGAGTTCAACTGACCCTAAGAGTCCAATTAACCCTATTTCAGTTCGGTGACCTTTTTGCAATGGCTCTGGTGAATCCAAGTGTCTCTCTCAGCGATCTTTATTGCAGTTGGGGTGGTGAGTAGGACTGTGAAGGGGCCGTCCCAGTGTGGGCTCGACCAGGTTTTCCTTTTCACCACTTTCACCAGAACTAGGTCACCAGGGGTCAGCGTCTCCTGCACAGAAGAGTCAGACACAACAGGCAGATCATTTGTTCTCACAATTTCTTTTTCTCTGAACAGGTTGCAGAGCCACTTGGTGAGTGGGTCTGCTTCTCCTACTGTGTCTGAGCATGGCTGGCCCTCCCAGAGTGGGAGGTGGAATGGTCTACCGTGTACTGCTTCAAATGGTGTGATGCCAGTGGAGGTGGGTGTGATTCTCATGTATGTTTTTACTAAGGCTAAACAATCTGGCCATGGTTTGCCTGTTTCTTCCATAGTCTTTCTTAATCTCAGCTTTACTGTCGCATTAGTTCTTTCTACCAAACCTGCACTTTGTGGGTGATATGCACAGTGATGTTTTAATACAATACCTAGGTGACTGGCCATGTGATCTACAACATCATTAACAAAATGCGTTCCATTGTCACTCCACAGGACCCTAGGGATCCCATGGTCTGGAATGATGTGTTTGCACATGGCCTTTGCCACTGTGAGTGCATTTGCATGTTTGGCTGGAACAACTTCAACCCATTTGGTAAGAGAATCGACTAATACTAAACAGTACTGATACTGACCACTCTTACTTAGCTCAATGAAGTCCATGTGAACTACTTCAAACGGATAACCTCCTACAGGGCACTTCCCTCTTTTTGGTCTGACATTTCCCTGGACATTATGACGACAACACACTATACATGACCTACAAAAAAATTTAAAATAGGTATGTAGTCCTAGTGGTACTGTGAATGCCCTCTCTGCCATAGCCATCATCCCCCGTGTTGACACGTGGGCTTTCCCATGTGTCAATACAGCTACTGCTTGAAACAAATTTCTAGGGATAATTGGTTTGTTGTCTCTATGGTAGAGTCCATCTTGGCTTTTGGTGACATGGAGCTTTGTCCAGGAGTGTTTTTCTTTGTCTGGGGCATGTTCTTGCATGTCTTTTAATACTTCAGTTGGTATTGTGTTAGCTTGTTGATTATCAATGTCCTTCACATGGAGCAGTTTCTTTTGTGTTCCACATGCTGCTTTCTTTGCTGCTTCATCTGCTTTTGCATTTCCTTGTGAAACAATGTCTTTGGTTTTGGTGTGTGCTTTACATTTGCACACAGCAAGTCGTCTTGGCAGTAGTACAGCTGCTAACAGTTCTGTGAGAAGGTCAGCGTGCTGCACTTGTTTTCCTGATGATGTTTTCATGCCTCTTCTGGCCCACATTGTTGCAAAAATGTGTAGAGTCGAGTGGGCATATTGGCTGTCAGTATAAATTGTTACTTCTTTGTCTTTGAACAATTTACAAGCTTCTGTGAGGCCGATGATTTCTGACAGTTCTTCTTTACTGATCAGAATCTTCTTCTCTCATTCTATTAAGTGTTTGCTCGGAGTGAAGGTGGTTTTCCAGTTTAGGGGCAACCTGTAGATGTCTTCTTTTTGACTTTCAGGTTCCTCCTCAAACAAGTGTTCTCCTAGCCAGTCTTCATACAGTTCTTCTTCAATAGGTTTTGGTCTCTTTTGTTTTGGTTTGGATCTGCAGTCCCTGGCCAAATGTCCTTTCTTTCCACTATTGTAGCAGGCGTCGTCGTAGGAGGCAGATCTTCCTCTTCCTCTTCCTCTTCCTCGGCCTCTCCCCCTGACTGGTCTGTCTTGATAGTACACTGGAGCTGATAGTTGCTTCGGTCCATGGCCTATACACTAAGATAGTAGGTTGATATGGTTGGCCTGTGGTATCATCAATGGTTCCAAATGCTGGGTTAGCTACGGCTACCATGGGATACGTTGGTATAGGCTCCAGCTCAGGCAATGGGGGATATAGAGCTCTTTGATATGCAACTACATCAGACTGGGGGGCTTGTTTGTTCTTCTTTGATTTATTGCCAGGGGGCTCTTTACTTTTCCCTCTAGTTGTGACTCTCTCAGTGGGGGGGCCTGTGCTCTGTTGGCCCGTCTCTCCTGGTGGGACTTCATATGCATCCTCTTTGTCCTCAGTCACGTGTGGAGCTGCCCCCTGCTGATTTCCTGAAGCCCTCTGTCTGACTCTGACTCCTGTTTCCTCTGTTTCAACTATCTTCATACGCAAAACTTCCTTTCTAAGCTTCTTCTGCTCTACTTCTCCTTGTCTTTTCTTTCCCTGAGCAATCCATGCATCAATGGCACGGAGTTGGGCTTCAACTCACGCTGTCTCTTTCCCTTTACTTGCCTTTTCCTTTCTTTCCTTCACTAACTTTCTTTTCACTTCCTCTTTGTTAGGAACATCAGCCAAAACGGGAGAAAATTCTAATTTTCTCACCCAACCTACAACATACTTCACATACTCCTCGCTCACCGTTCCCATATACTTCACATCTCTATTTTCCAACAAAGCTTTTCTCTGGGTTTGCCCCATCTTTAATTTGGCAAACCAAACAATTGGGCAATGCCCTAAACAGTCGAACAAAGCTTTGATCTAACACACACACGCACACACGCACACACACACACACACACACACACACCCACACATACACACACACACATACAGACACACAGAGAGACAGACAGAGTGCACTTTATTTTATCTATATATAACAGAGCTCTGATTTTACTTATAATTACTCACAAAATTATGATTTAACACGCTTCCTTACAGCACTCAGTCATTATTTTATACTCTTTTAGAAATTTGTTGGTAATTTGTAGGTAATTTGTAGGTGATTTGTAGGTAATTTGTAGGTGGGTTTGGTCTTTCTCTTTGTGCCACTGTTACGTAGACACCAACGTTTAATTTCCACTACCCAGATTCCCGATCCGGTTAAGTGTTATTACCACCAACTAATGTTAGTCGTTATTTTACACTTAAATATAAACCAACTCTAATTCTTTTTTTATGGTTTCTTGGGTTATCTGGATGATAAAATTGCCAGCTGGGCTTTTTCTTTTCCGAGGGCCAACCCCCTGTTGCGCGCCGCCAACCCCCACCTCCTTGCTTTGTAATTCAACCTGATACTGTGCTGTTTTTTTCTTTTCTTTTTTTTTTTTCCAATTCAAAAACGTGTAGTAGATTCCCCTACCTGATTATCTGATGCCGGCCTGGTTCGTGGGACCCAGTGTCCGGGCGAACCGCCGTGAAGCCGGAGGAGGAGACCCGCCTCGAACAAAGGGAAGCGCTGTCGACAGATTCTCGGTGTCCTCAATCCAGCGTCGGCGGACCGTCCAGATGTGGGTCCCGGGTTTCGGCACCAATTAATGTGAGGTCCAAAATGTGGGTAGACCTCGTGTGGCCGGTCATCAGATGTAAAAAGAAATTCAGGCAGAGACAATGTACAATTTTATACCACTGCAGCGGGGGGAGAGAGAAGGGAGGAACACAGAGTGCGTGTGTTCTCGGCTCCACTGTTGCTCTTCCCCCCCCCCTCCCAGCCGTGGCTGGCTTTTATCTAGTACCTGTACGCGTCATAGGTGGGAGGGCCTTAGACTGATACAGCAAAAGATGTATAAACAGTGAATAATGAAGAATGTTTCTGAGAAATGCACAAAATATATATAGAACATTCTTAAGCAACTTCACACCTTGTTCACTACAATCCAGATTTGCCACTCATCCTAGCATGTGATGCATCCCCTGTTGGAATAGGTGCAGTAATTTCACATAAATTGCCCGATGGTATTGAAAAGCCTCTCGAATCTTAACCAAAGATGAAAAAAACTACTCACAAATCGAAAAAGAAGCACTAAGCTTAGTGTTTGGTTAATGAAGTTTCATGAGTATCTGTTTGGTCAAATGTTTACTTTGATTACAGATCACAAGCCACTATTGAAAATTCTGGGTCCCAAGACAGGGGTACCAGCTTGAGCGGCTGCTACAATGCAAAGATGGGCCTTGATATTGGCAGCATATACATACGAGATTCAGTATAAACCCTCAGGACAACATGGGAATGCTGATGCTTTGTCCCGACTGCCAATAGCAGACGACAGTGTCCCTCAACCAAATCCAGTGTTTAGAGTGTCTTATTTAGACTACTTGCCATTAACTGCAAAAGATGTGGCGTGTGAAACAGTCACAGACCCAGTATTACAAAAAGTGAAACATTATGTACTGAGGGGTTGGCCTAAGCATGTCTCTGATGAAAGTCTACAACCGTTTGTAAGGCGCAAGTTTGACCTCACTGTGGAACAGGACTGTGTACTTTGGGGTTTTAGAGTGGTCATTCCAGAAAAACTACAGTAAACATTGCTGTCTGAGTTACATGACAGTCATTGGAGAATAGTCTAAATGAAGGCTTATACCCGAAGTTTATTTTGGTGGCCTACTCTTGATCAGGACATTGAGACAAAAGCCAATCAGTGTGACATCTGTAAACATCACCTTAGCATGCCAGCCATAGCACCAGTACATACTTGGAGATGGGCTAGTAGTCCATGGGAAAGATACATCTTGACTTTGCATAAATTGACAAACAAATGTTTCTGGTTGTTATGGATGCTTATGCTCAGTGGCCAAAAATAATACATATGCATATCACAACAGCGAACAAAACTATTGAGGTTTTGAGAACCTTGTTTGCAGCATATGGGTTACCAAAAGAATATGTAATGGACAATGGTCCACAATTTACGTCTGAGGAATTTGGGATGTTCCTGAACAGGAATGCAGTCAAGCACATTAAGACGCCCGCTTATCATCCTGCCTCAAATGGGTTGGCTGAATGGCTGGTTCAAAATTTCAAAAGGTTGTTGACCAAATTTAAGTTGGTTGGTGGCATGACACTGCAGCAAGAATCACGTTTTGTCAGAACAGATTGTGAACGACACTGGAAATTGGGATTATTCCACCGATCCTGGAGATGACGTGGAACTTGCAAATGATCCTCCTGAGCAAGGAACTCAGGAAAACCAAGACTCTGAGGACTGACGAAGTGCCGGTGGACTCTGCAGTTTCAAGACGCAGTGGGCGGCCTAAAAGAATTGTACGCCCGCCGGACCGGTTGGATTTGTAAAAATTGTGTGTTACACAGTTTGTGTTTTGTTGTTTGGATTAAGCAACATGAGGATATGTATGGTATGTAAAAATAATAACAATAATAATAATAAGTTCATGTGGCGGCACGGTGGTCGACTGGTTAGCACGTCCGCCTCACAGTTCAGAGGTCGTGGGTTTGATCCCGGCTCCGGCCACCCTGTGTAGAGTTTGCATGTTCTCCCCGTGCCTGCGTGGGTTTCCTCCGGGTACTCCGGTTTCCTCCCACATTCCAAAAACATGCATGGTAAGTTGATTGGACTGTCTAAATTGCCCCTAGGTGTGATTGTGAGTGCGGATGTTTGTCTCTGTGTGCCTTGCGATTGGCTGGCAACCAATTCAGGGTGTCCCCCGCCTACTGCCCAAAGACAGCTAGGATAGGCTCCAGCACGCCCGCGACCCTTGTGAGGATAAGCGGTATGGATAATGAATGAATGAATAAGTTCATGTGAAGTTATGACAACTTGTTTGCTACAGGGGAGGAGCTGTGGTGTTTAAAAGGAATACTGTTGAAAGGAAGTTGTAGTAACAGAAAGGTTCCAACAGAGGGCGCTAGGCGTCATTATAAAGAAGGTTCAAGGAGAACTGAGAGAGAGCGTTCAGAGTGACTGACGTGTGTTCACGGAGTGGAAATAAAACAACGAAGCGCAACTGCTATACTTCTCTGTCGTTTTTCACCGTGGCATTCCCGAACTAATTAATCTGGACACAACAAGGGCCGAGATCTAAATTGTACCTTAAACCCAAGTATAGATAGATCTACTGGGTTTGATCAAGCCCATAACTGCAGGGCAACAATCCATATATGTATGACCTGAAATTGCAGGATGTGTGGAGGGAAAGAAATCCCGATGTTAAGACATATTCCTGCTCCTCAAGTACATTTCGCACTTATTCTAGGATCGGCCTATTTCTAATTTCTATAGAATTATTACATAAAATCTCTCACTGCTCTTATGATAATATTGTGACTTCAGACCATGCTCCATGTTATCCGACTTATGCTGATAATAAATTGAGAAGAGATCCCTCAAGATAGCAATTTCAACATAAATGGTTACGTGACGAAGATTTAGTTGGTTATTTGAGGGAACAAATAGATGTGCTTTTTTCAGATTAATACTACTCAAACGACAGCGAGCATTAAATGGGAAGCATTTAAAGCCTTTCTTGGAGGGCATATAATAAGCTATACAGGATATAAAAGTAAAAAGACCAATGATTCTCAACGGGAGAAAGAGTTGTTGTATTGGAGAGCGGAATATGACAAATTTTCTGCAGACAGGGCTGCGTCATGTCTTGTTTGACTTAAACAGTCATTTTATAAGCAAGGAGAGAAAGCAAGTAAAATATTGGCATGGAAAATAAAGCAATTGGAGTGTACAATGCCAATCACAGAAATATATTTGGATGGGCACATGGTCTCGGATTCAGAGGACATTAATTTGGCTTTTATGCAATACTATACAAAATTGTACAAAGCTGTATACACTATACATGAGGACAATATACGGGAGTTCTGAAATAAATTGGAGATTTCTATGATTTTGGATGAAAATAAACTTGGGCTGGAGTTGGAATCTACTACAGAAGAAATAGAGGATGCAATAGACAGCATGAATTCTGGAAAAGGGGCGGGGCCGAATGGTCTCCCAATTGATTTATATAAGAAAGACAAAGATAAATTAGCAACCCCCTTACTCGAAATGATTAATGAAGCCTTTGCAACTGGTGTACTCCCTCCATCGTTGAATATGGCAATCATTACTCTTTTATCAAAACCTGGCAATCCAACATTAAACAAATGTGAACATTTTAGACCAATTAGCTTACTAAACTCTGATCTGAAAATAATTGCTAAAATGCTAGCAGAGCGACTTCAACGATTGTTAGCTAATTTGGTCAATAAGGATCAAAATGGTTTAGTTAAGGGGAGGCAGCGATTTCACAACATGAGTCATGTCATGTCATCTTCCAAACCACTTATCCTATACAGGGTCACGGGGAGTTGCTGGAGCCTATCCCAGCCGTCAATGGGCGAAGGCAGACTACACCCCGAACTGGTCGCCAGCCAGTCGCAGGGCACACATAGACACTGTCACTGAGCGGGAATCGATCCCACGCTGCCCGCACACAACTCAGGCGTGTGTACCACTACACTGTCAGTGGACGTACAACATGAGTGTTAAATGTAATACATGGTAACAAGTAAGAGTGTGACAAAATCTCGATATGGTGATACATCACGATGTTTTGTCTTCCGATCGATTATCGATACGCCTTCGCCAAGTATCGATATTTTAAATTAATATACGGCCGCTGTAAAGACTTCTTTATTGTTAATTGCTTATTGGGCAATTACTTGGCGGTCCACTAGGGGCGCGCCGCAGAGGAGTGGCGGGGAAGCGGGCGGAAGTCGTCAGGCAAAGAAGACAAACAAACAATGGGAGAGAACATGGCTTTAGCGAGCGAAAGACTTAAATTAAAAGATGCGCCGGCATCATGCAAAAAGTGTGGCTGCATTTCAGACTTTCAGTAGTACGGATGGAACTAAGCTGGCGAAGGAATTTTCTATATGCAAGAAATGTTTCACAAAAAAATAAGGTGCACTTGAAACACGCCGAATATGCACAGACGCTTACAGTGGCATCACACAGCACCAGTCGCAAGCCAAAAAGTCACCCAAAGACTGTTAGATTTGCATCCTGGCTAGACCAGCATGGGTTCTCTACTGCAAACAAAACTCCCTTTTAATTCTCCCGGGACAAAGTCGATCACGCACAGCATCTGTGTGTATATTTGCAAGGATCTCCTCCCATATAGTGTAGTTGAGAATGGTGGTTTTTGCTACATGATGCGCATTCCAGAGCCACACTACGAAATAAAGTCTAAAACGTTTCACTGAGAAAACAATTACAACTTTGTAGGAAGAGACCAGGCTTCAGGTATTGAATGCACGGGTCTTACCTGCAATGGATGGACATCAAGGGACACACTGTCTTTTACTGCCACCACCGCGCATTTTATCAGCGATTGGGAACTCAAATCAAACGTGCTTGAAACCCGTGAATAGCATGAAATCCACAGTGATGCGCACATTGCAAACGTTTGTTGGATTTAACATTGCTTACATTAAAGTTATTCTTTGATTTTCTTTTTTTCTCTTTAAAATCTCCAGGTAGAGGCTACGCAGTAGATTTGCATTTTACAGCAATATTACATAACTGGAGGGGCCTGAAGACCATCTCAGGCCACAGACAACCAAAGACCCACTCCAGTTCGCATACCAGCCTGGCATCAGTGTGGATGATGCTATCATCTACCTCCTCCACACTTCACTCTCCCACCTGGAGAAGGCGGGAAGCACTGTGAGGATCATTTTCTTTGATTTCTCCAGTGCTTTCAACACCATCCAGCCCACCCTATTGGGAGACAAGCTGGAGCGGGCGGGGGTGGCCCACCACCTCACCGTATGGATTCAGGGCTACCTCACAAACCGGCCACAGTATGTGAGGACACAGGACTGTGTGTCCGATGTGCTCCTCTGTAGCACGGGGCCCCGCAGGGAACTGTCTTGGCTCCCTTCCTGTTCACCCTCTACACCTCGGACTTCAACTACAGCACCCTAACCTGTCACCTGCAGAAGTTCTCTGACGACTCTGTGATTGTCGGCCTCATCGCAGGCGGAAATGATCGGGAGTACAAAGAACTTACTCAGGGTTTTGTGGACTGGTGCCAGCAGAACCGCCTCCTGATCAATGCGGGGAAATCCAAAGAGATGGTGTTGGATTTCGGTGGCCACCATCACTCTTCACCTGCACCAGTGAATATTTGGGGAACAGATGTTGAGAGAGTCTCAACTTACAAGTACCTGGGTGTTCATCTGAACAATAAACTGGACTGGAGCGACAACACAGATGCCCTCTATAGGAAGAGTCAGAGCAGACTCTTCCTACTCAGGAGACTGAGGTCTTTTGGGGTTCAGGGGACACTCCTCAGGAACCTTTATGACTCGGTGGTTGCATCGGTAATTTTCCAGGGAGTGGTCACCTGGGCAGGCGGCGTCTCGGCCCGGGACAAGAAGCGGCTGGACAAACTGGTCAGGAGGGCTGGCTCTGTCCTGGGCTGCTCCCTGGACTCTGTGGACTCGGTGGGGGACAGGAGGATGTTGGCCAAGCTGTCATCAATGCTGGACAACACGGACCACCCACTCCAGGGCACCCTAACGGCACTCCACAGCTCCTTCAGTGACAGACTGTTACACCCTCGCTGTGCAAAGGAGAGATTCCTTCTTGCCTGCTGCTGTCAGACTCTTTAACAAGAACATTGTGTAGTCTCTACAAACTGGCGGGCATTAGTGCAATTGTGCAGTCCTGCACCTGAGCTTATATCGTGCAATACCCAACATTCCCCACTACTGTAATACCGTGCAATACTCAACATTCCCTACTACTGTTAGTCTAGTTTTATTTTTATCCAATGCTGTTCCTTACATTTCACTACAGCACTGCAGCACTGTCACTTACTTAGAGTATTTTTCCTCTGTACTATGTACAGGCTAAAATGAGTGTTCCTCATACTTTTTATGTAGATGTATGTTGGTGTGTATATACATGTGTATATACACATGTTACTGCGTTTATTTACATAGGCTTGATCCTAAATGTCTGCCGTTAATGTTATACATTAATGGCTACATTATGCCGCCGTCCCTGTCTTACCTATATCTTTGCTGCTGTAACACTGAAAAGTTCCCCACTGTGGGATCAATAAAGGCCTTCTTCTTCTTCTTCTTCTTCTTCTTCTTCTTCTTCTTCTTCTAACATTTGTCACTATTTATATATACAACAGAATGGGAATGTTCCTAACATGTTGCACTACAATAGTGTCTAACTGATTCACTACCAGACCCACTGTGAAATGAGTCGTCATATAAATATGTCATTGGGATAGAATGAGTTAAGACACTCATTTTGTTTGCAGAACTGTTGCAATAATAAAGTGTCTTTGTAAGGAAGACATGTATTTGTTTAAAAAAAATTACACTTGAATTTAATATTCAGTTTCAGTAATGATACAAAAAAAGTTTTTTTCTTTGAAAACATCAATTTTGAATAGTCGTATCGTATATTATCGTGGATTGATTTCCTGACCATTATATCGATATTCGCTATATCGTCATATCTTGAGATAATCGTTATCGTGAGCCTTGTATCGCAAATCGTATCGTCTCGTGATGTACCCAGATGTTCCCACCCCTAGTAACAAGGGTGCAGCTCACAAAGCCCTTCTATTATTAGATGCTGAGAAGGCATTCGATAGATTGAATGGTTATATCTCTTTGAGGTTATGAAGAAATATGGATGTGGCCAAAACTTTATGAAGTTGATTAGAATTTTATATAACAACCCTACTGCTGAAGTGAGAACGAATAGAAATGTATCAAAGCCCATTGGTATTAAAAGGGGTTGTAGACAAGGATGCCCACTCTCGCCGTTGTTGTTTGTATTAACCATTGAGCCCCTGGCAATTGCACCCTCATCTTGCGGGAATAACTGTTGGTCCTACTGAATACCGAATCGCACTATTTGCTGATGATATTATTTTGTTTCTTTCAAAGTTGAGTGAATCCCTACAATATATATTAGAAATAACTTCATTTGGTTATATTTCACGATACAAAATTAATAAAACCAAGTCTTCTATCTTATTACCGAACGCTGATGACAGGGAGAACCCGATCCCTGAGGCTTTACAATTTAATGTAGTAAATGCAATTTGATTATTTAGGACTACAAATCTTGCCAAGCCTTAATCAGATTTCAGAAATAAATTATAATCATACAATGACAGAAATGAAAGCGTCCGTGCAGAGATAGATGCCACTAATGATATCTATGATTGGGAGAATTAATATTGTTAAAATGAATGTATTACCTACATTTCTTTATATATTCCAGAATGTTCCACTTCCACCTCGTTCTGTTTTTTCATGCAGTTCAGGAAGGTGTTAATACAATTCATATGGGGAAATAGAAGGTCTAGACTTTGATTATCTTTACTGTATTTGCCTTATGACCGTGGGGGTTTGAAGTGCCCTGATTTACAATTGTATTATTGGGCTGTGCAGCTAAGATCCATGATGTTTTACTACTGTGCAGGGGCGGATCTACCACATTGGGTAGAAATGGAATCACAGGGGGCAGAAATTAACACTCTCTTGGCCTAAATATTTATAATCAGATTCGATTAGAAAATTAAGTAAAAAAAAAATACTCTTCTTAAAAATATGGGTTTGGGGAAATGTTAAGGGATTTTTGCATGATCCAAATAATGTAGCTATATTCAGTCCAATCTGGGGTAACCAACAATTTAAGCCTGGTAACATGGATGCTGCCTTTAAAGCGTAAATCAACCCAAACATATTTTTTTCAAGAATATGTTCCCAGCAGACTCACTAGTTGGAACACAGCATTCTGATTAATTTTGCGTTTGTGGAATATAAGTTAAGCAACAAAATGCACTCTTTTTAGCCATTTTTGGGGGCGGCCATTTTGTCTTCTGTCGACGGAAAATGACATCAAAACTGTTCACAAAGACCAATCACCGATGACCTGTTTTCTGAATCTGAGCCGTGATTGGTCGTTCAGAGCAGTTATGATGTAATTTTCAGTCGACAGAAGGCAACATGGCCGCCCCCAGAGATGGCTGAAAACGAGTGGATTGACACTTATTCCACAAACGCAATATTTATCAGAATGCCCTGTTTCAACTAGTGGGCTTGCATACAACGTATTCTTGAAAAAAAAAATGTTTGCGTTGACTTCTTCTTTAAACTATGGTACAGTAGCGGAATAGAAACGGTCCAGAATCTTTATCCATCTGATTCAAAGGTACTTATGAATTTCCAGGAACTACATCTTAAATTTCACTTGGATAATAACAATTATTTTCACAACCTACCAGATTAGAAATTTTATAGGACTGAACCAAAACAATCAGTTGGTCAAACCTACTCAGACAGCTTTAAAGAAAATCTTGTTAAAGGATAATCTGAAAAGGGGGATCATTTTTGATTTCTATAATTTCCTGATGTTGGAGAGGGACCGGCAGAGAGCATGCATGTTCGCCCACACCAGGTCCATCAACACGTGTTTACAACTAATTCAGTTGAAATGGTTGATGCGGGTGTATGTGACACTGGTGGACCTGAATAAATATAATGGCAATATTCCTGACGTTCATCCAAAGTGTGCAGAACATAAGGAACACTGATACATTGTATGTGGTATTGTCAGAAAATAATGTTATTTTGGAAAGAAGTTAAATGTGTTATGGAAAGTATGATCCTCAAATCTTTATCAATGGACCCCAGGCTCTACCCTGAGAGATGCAATTTTTCTCGAAATGAACGGACACTTTTGGACCTATGCTTGCTCAATGCCAAAAGATGCATATCCCTCTACTGGAAGAAGTGTCATAGACCAACTGTGGACCAATGGCTATTTCAATTGTCAGCAATTCTTCCACTGGAAAGAATTATGTATTTGTTAAAGGGAAAAAAAGGACACATTTGAACTCATCTGGAGACCTTTTATTTCATTTGTACAAGAAGAACAACAATAATATGTAACTATATTGTATTATGGTTATTCAAATTGTGTAAAAGTTGACGGCACTGTTTCATGTTGTTGTAGACATGTTGTTTGGGTTTGTTTTGTAAACTTTGGATGATATCCTGGTTTTCTATTATACTTTTCAGAAAGAAAAAAAATAAAAATAATTATGGCAAAAAAATAAAAAATAAATAAGTTCCTGGAATGGAATCGCTGGACTTTGAAAAGACAAATAAATTCATCAATGGAAGTGAATGTCGGAGAGCAGAGTTTTGTGGGTTTTATTTATTTTTTATTCCATTTATATAGATAACAATGCAAGCTGGTTAAAGCCTAAAATATCATACCTGTCAAGCCCCCAAGGTGTACTGAATCTTACAAAAGGTGTTATTTGCCCGTACATATATGTATATAATCTTACACTTTACACATTATTTTCAAATGGCTGATGTCACATGATCAGAAATCTGCTTTAAAGCTGAAGTAAACCCAAACATATTTTTTAAGGATATATTCTATGCAGGCCCACTAGTTGAAACACAGCATTCTGATTAATATTGTGTTTGTGGCATATGAGTTAAGCAACAAAATCCACCCGTTTTTAGCCATCTCTGGGGGCGGACATTTTGTCACTTCTGTCGACTGAAGATGACATCGCACACCCTCAGGGCTCAGATAACGCCCAATCATAGCTCAGCTTCAGAAAACAGGTGAGCCGTGATTGCTGTTATCTGAGTCCTGAGGGTCTGTGATGTCATTGTCAGTCGGCGGAAGTGACAAAATGGCAGGCACCCTGAGATGGCTAAAACAGGTGGATTTCCTGCATAACACATATTTCATATTAATCATATTGCCTTGTTTCAACTAGTGGGCCTGCATAGAACATATCCTTGAAAAGAAATATGTTTGGGTTGACTTCCCCTTTAAAAAAAAAAAAAAAAAAAAAGTAAACATGATGTTGTGGATATTTGTGGCAGCTTGTGCGTGACGTGTGAGTGTGTTGTGCGCATGCATGAGGAAGAGCCTTGTCTCCCTCTGACGTGTGTTGTTGGGCTATTGCGCTCTCCCTTTTCGACGACATGCACCGTTTGGAGAAAGTTCTCCCCTGCGTCTCCTGACTACAGTTTGGTGACAAAAACAAGAACGGATAACATTGATAAAATTGACCTTGGCTGTCCAGATTCTCGATGTACGACATACGGTGCATGTTTGAAAAGGTGTTTCCACCTGTACAAATTACGCCTAAAACGTACAAACTTGACAGGTGTGAAATATGTGGAAAAGAAAACAATACATTTTTATCATACTTAAGTGCCCACCACAAAGCACAAAGCGGTCCGGGTTAACTTCCATTCCTAACCGTCCAGTCCCACTCCCTTCACTCAGTTTACCTGCTTTCTCTGACGTTCACAATAAAGTGGCAAAACCGGGTATCATTTTTATGATAAGCACGGTTATCGGAATATGAGAATGTAACTATTAAAGTAACTTGTAATCTAACTTAGTTACTTTTGAAATGAAGTGATCAGTAAAGTAACTACGTCACTTTTTAAAGCAAGCAATCAGTAAAGTAAGTCACATTACTTTTTCATGTGGCTTGACTGAAGGTCAAAGGGCAAAATCGCCTTCAGTGTGTTCCTTCACAGGACAATAGGATTTAGACCAAATCAACCATGTGGGCAGCACACCGAGTTTGAAATTGTGTTTGCTCATATTTATGTTTGCATGAGAGGGTTCTTTCCAGGTACTCCAGCATGCATATTAGGTTCACCGGATACTTGAAATATTAAGTGGTTGTCTGTCTCTGTGTCACTAGTATGATTCACTGTCCAAGGTCTACTCTGCCTCTCACCCTAAATCAGCTGGGAGAGAGTCAAGTCACCTGCAGGATAAGCAGTATAGATATTGGAAAGATGGATTCAATCCGGTGACCTGTCAGGCCTCTGATGAGTGCACAAGGCTACTGATAGATAACATGTATGCCCGCATGATGGACCTCTCATTCCCAGAGAAGCCATTTGCAGAGGCACCGTATTCCATCACAAGGGGTATATTAGAGGTTATGTCTTACAGCAGGTGAGGTGAGGACACCAGCAACTAAGGCTATGTTCACACTGCAGCTCAATTCTGATTTTTTTTTTGCCCATATGCGACACATATCAGATTTTTTTCATGCAGTGCTAACTGTACAATCACGCTTTTACCAAATTCGACCTGGGTCTCTTTCCTATGTGGATAGAAATTAGATACGTATGCGATGTCATCAAAAGCCCGGTGGAGCAGTCGTCCATGAATCTGCAGTTGTTTTGAGTAACAGTCTTGTCTTTATATTTCACTTTAATTTAATTCCACTTGACACATGAAGCATAAAGTGGATGTGTGGTGATAGTAGTAATTGACAAGTGCAATGCTACAATAATAAACGTGAATCCACAGGGGTTTTTTCCCCACTGATATTGAATGACTTTTTAACCTGAGCAATGTGGTTAGCCAACCAATGTATAATGCTCTCAAGGCACTTATGTTTGTTGACAAATCAGTTTGATCAAGTCTACAATGACTCCGTGCATATTGTGCAGAGCGGGCTTACTTTGTGCGTGGGAATCACTTGTCGCCGTAAATCCATATTTCAAGTAGGTCTTCTGGTATTGTCTGTGAAATGTACCTTTCTTTTTCTTCTTGGGCATAGGCTTGTGTTGGATTTTCACTGGGCCTTTTCCCCATTGCAAATAAATTTCCAAATATTTCTGTTCATTTTACTCATTTTACTAGCTTGTGCATTTAATATTAACATTACACGACGGAGACAACTTGACATGCATTAAGTGTCAGTCATAGATTGATGTAACGGAGAGAATCCGGTCACTTTTCAAAGTAAAATATTTTTCAGCCTCGGATAGTAAATAGACCGGAAGTACTCTACGTTTTTTTTCCACCAGTGTGGCCCGCGGTGACCCGATACCGGTCCGCGGCCGGTGGTCGGGGACCTCTGGCGTAGCTGACATAGGATTGGTGGATTTTGTAAACCCATGGGCCCCCTTGTGGCCAAACCTTTTTTTTTTTTTTTTTAATGTGACGTTGCCGCGGTTGACCATCACAGAGGCAGGTGGCACGGAGTGTAACGTCAGATTGTGTCATGGACGCAGATGGTACGGGGACGGGGAAACGTGCCCCCCCTCCCCCATATTGAAAAAGACCTGTCCCCCTCGCTCTCTCTCCCCTCAACTTTTCCTCGTAAGGCAGCAAAGATCTTTGGTGAAACAGAGAAGACTTGTGTATGTCCAGGCGGTTATGTCCTGTTTGAACTACTGATGCATTTAAGTTAAACAAGAATGTCAGAATTTGTACCTTCAAGTCAGTATTTACTTTTCCTGAAGACAGACCTCCAACATAGCAGACAAATTTTATGCTACGTTCACATTGGCTGCGATAACTGAACTGTGGCATGGCGTGAGTATTCATTTGTGGGTTCACTGTCCCTCGCACCACATCCGATAGAGGGCGGGGCATTACTTGTTTAAATAAGAGGAAAAGAACCACTTTCTTCATTGATTTTCTAAGCACAATGGACGACATAGCAACCGCAACCTGTCTGCTTTATTTGGGTGACTGCAGCTTGTAGCAAACCGAGGCAGACGTGTACAATGTTGCTCTTCATACCTTTTAAAATTCTAGGGCAGGGGCGGAGCCATGGGTGGGCACAGGCCCACCCAGATTGACACACTGCCCACCCAGTGAGATTCATGAAATATACACTTTTAAATTTTTAGTAAATTATTATTAATACCCTAAGGCCCAAGATGCATTTTTTATTTCTTCTTGCTATTTGGGCTTATTGCAACCTAATTAGAAGAAAAACTAAGCATCATCTTTTAGTTTTTTGTAATTGTATTGTACTGTATTTTGTCTACTGTATTTTGACTGTAGTATGTAATACTCTTCTGGGACCACAAGATGGCAGTATAAGTGCATACATATGTGTCCAAAATACGTTCCACAGTGCACACGCTTGTGGACATAAGAGGTAGAAAGTGCTGTCCACTTATGTGGCCACTAATCCTTAGGAGGTTAAATTATTTTTTTATTTACGTTTCCTTGTGTGTGTTATTTCCATCCATCCATCCATTATCTGTACCGCTTCTCCTCACAAGGGTCGCGGGGCGTGCTGGAGCCTATCCCAGCTGTCTTTGGGCAGTAGGCGGGGGACACCCTGAACTGGTTGCCAGCCAATTGCAGGGCACACAGAGACAAACATCCGCACTCACAATCACACCTAGGGGCAATTTAGAGTATCCAATCAACTTACCATGCATGTTTTTGGAATGTGGGAGGAAACCGGAGTGCCCGGAGAAAACCCACGCAGGCACGGGGAGAACATGCAAACTCCACACAGGGAGGCCGGAGCCGGGATCGAACCCACGACCTCTGAACTGTGAGGCGGACGTGCTAACCAGTGGACCACCGTGCCGCCCGTGTGTGTTATTTATTTTATTTTATTGAATATTAAGAATGACATAATTGTGGTTATCTAAGGAAGATCTGAACCTCATATTATTCCGTTTGTCATTTTATTTGAATATACAATGTTTCGTGACAGGAGGATTGTGCTCGGTGAGGGAAATATTCAGGCCCACCCTGATTTTTCCGGGCCCACCCATTAGCCACGTTCTAGCTCTGCCCCTGCTCTGTGGACTTGTTCCATTATCCAGCATGTTTAGTTTATTTGGGGCTCTGCGCTTCCTGGTTCGAGTCCGCTGGAGTCAACAGAACTTTATATACTTGTGACTTTCTTTGTAATTAAAAAAAAAAATGCTAAGCATTAAGAAAATAACTTTTATGTTGTTAACGTTCCTGTGGATCGATACTGTACTGTATGCATCTTTCTCCTCTCTCTCTCTCTCTTACGCACACGCAAGTTAAATACTAATCACTGACATGTTTATTTAGTTTTGATCGGGTCGGGGAGCATTATTTTGAAGGTGTCCCGACCCGATCAGCAACGTCACACGGAAGTGTGACAGCTCTGATGAAATTGAAGTGACAACTGAAACTATCAGCAAGGTATAGTTTTCTCTCTTTACTGGAAAAAAAAGAAACCGTAAACCTAACTATAACTGTTTTTCTCTCGGAGAGGAGAGTAGAAAAAAACGCTACAGCGCAGCAGCGTCAGGACACGGGGAGGAGGAAGTGGGAGATAGCACGAGTCAAAATTGATCATTTCTTATGTTTACCTCATATGTTGTTCAATAAAATTAAGGGTGTTAGTTTAAAAATGTGTCATCATTCTGGGTATGGAAACGTTTCCTTTTTTTTCTTAAACAAATGTTTGGTCCTGTAACTTGCTGTTGTGCTAATTTGTCAACAATGTTCATGGGTCAGTGTGACCTGCTCTTATGGTTAATCATCAAAAAATATCATAGAACACTGTATTTAATATTTAGAAATGAAAATACAAAAAAACGACCACAGAAAAAGTTTACTCCTTTTTTTCCTTCATAGATTTTCCGAAAAGGTTAATTTGATCCACAACATAACAGGAGGGTTAAAAAAGGTTTTGGTTTTATTTCGTTATAAATATTAACAATATTAATAATTAGTACAACAACAACAACAATAATAATCCATCCATCCATTATCTATACCGCTTCTCACAAGGGTCGCGGGAGCGCTGGAGCCCATCCCAGCTGTCTATGGGCAGTAGGCGGGGTACACCCTGAACTGGTTGCCAGCCAATCACAAGACAAACAGAAACAAACAAACACACACAATCACACTTATGGGGCGATTTAGAGTATCCAATCAACCTACCATGCATGTTTTTAGAATGTGGGAGGAAACTGGAGTACCCGGAGAAAACCCACGCAGGAATGGGGAGAACATGCAAACTCCACACAGGAAGGCCAGGGCCGAACTCGAACCCATGACCTCTGTACCGTGAGGCGGAAATGGTAACCAGTTGTCCACCATGCCACCAACAACAACAATAACAATAACAATAATAATAATAATAATAATAATAATAATAATAATAATAATAATAATAATGATAAAATGAACTCTTTCTTACTACGGTTTGAACTTTGAGCATGTTTAGACAAGAGAGAAATGTTAATGGTGAGGTTTACAGCTTTAAAACACAGCATTTTGGAACGTAAGCGCTGCGATAAACAGGGGACCACTGTATATTTTTTTAAATAATGCATGGCCACAAAACAAACTACTCAATGAGCAGTGTACATCAGTTATCAAGGCATTATCAGGGCCTATAGTGCCTTGTCCAAGGGCGGCAAATACTACTACTACTACTACTAATAATAATAATAATATTGTATTATTATTATTATTATTATTATAAAATAATACCAATGAGTAAACCATGAACCTCTTTATTTATTGTATTTTATTCTCACGTTGATAGAATGAATGGATCGGTTATGTTAATATTCGTTTAAGGCTAAATTAAATAAATCAAATTAAATAGTGTTTTATCAAGGTTTCATCTACACCCAAGGCGTCCTATAGAAGACGTGCAGGACCGTAAAAACACTTCCACATTTGTGGCATAGGGAGCATTCTGGCAAACAAGTGTGCTTTCTTTTTGCCCCAGATATCCGAAGGAAAAAGCCACTAGTCAATCAGACATTCAGTGAATTGGTATCACCTGTTGTTTATTGTGCGCTGTCCAATGTCAAATTTGGTGCACATAAATTACAACCAACAACTATAATTAAGTCAATGCAAATACTGTATACTCATGTTACAGGCACCAGACCTAGGGGTAATCTGGAGCGGCAGCAAGGGTTGCACAGGCTGAGGAGCACTGCGTAACCTCTGTGGATCGATAAAGAGAGGACACAAAGTTTTTTTTTCTCAGAAACGACATGCCAGTCAATTAATTTCAACATTGCTGACTTAACAAAATAATGTACAGTGTAACTGAAAGAATAAAAGCAAATACATCCTTCTGCAAAAATAAAAACAACAAACGTGAAATAAAAAAACAGATACATTGTTGCTCGCTCCTACACTAAAACCAATACACACAATTCCTGCCGAGGCAATTCCCCATAGTGAACACAACCACATACAGTGAACACAACTGCACACGTGCTCCTCGAAGGACAAGCTCTGACAAAATGGTGATAGTTTTCATTCCGGGCGATGTCATTAAACAGGATTGCTCTCAAAACAAAACACCCACTGATAACCAATATTCCAAATCAGACTTTTTATTGCCACAGATGTTGGCAAAAAAATATATAACTTGCCAACCATGGTCAGGGCGGTACGTTCAAACAAGCCTCTTAGCGTGCCCCAACTCACGTTACATGAGAAGGGTCCGGCTGCGGCCGGGGCGTTCCTGTAAGGATCCAAGAACGCCCACTGGGCGTTCCTGTATGCGTTTTTTCGACCAATGAGAAGGATCCAGTTCCAGCCGGGGTGTTCCCAACACGACGCAGGGTGAGGGGCGTAGTGGGTCCTCGCAACTTCAATCAAACTTCTATATCACCAGTTACTAAAAATGTGGTGAATCGACAAAGTATCATGTCAGTAAGTAAATAATTAGTTAGTTTATAGTTTATTTCGACAACACTGACTGTAAAGCATTGTATTCACATAATATGCCTGTCTTGTCATCTTAAATGTATTCGAGTACGATGTAAATAAGCCAAAAGAAAGCCATGTATTGGACTGTTTCTGGTAGTGACGCTAACGTTTTAGCTAGTATTCCAATATGCACGAAATGGCTAACAGGCTGCGCAGTTTCCAATGTAGACAAAGTATAACTTGCTGTCGTATACATTAGGGATGTGCGCGACTAGTCGTTTAACCGTCTACAATTTATTAAACGTATAGTATTTTACTAGTCGGTTAAACGCTGCATTAGTATCACGCAAATTGTTCCTCACGCCTCTGCCTCGGCCTCTTTAAACAAGCTGAGCACCAAGAGAGAGAATTGCTCCCCTGCCCCCCGCCCACACACACACATAGTAGGGGGCGGGGACACTAAGTTTGGGGAAGAAAAGTACATTCTGAAGATGTCGAAGCTACCACGAAAAACAACGGCACCGTTTGGCAGTATTTTGATGGAGCAGATGACAACAACGTCGTCTGTAGGCTTTGTAAGCATAAACTCGCTTACAACCACTCTCCCGGAGCGATGAGAAACCACATCCAAAGTAAATCTCGATGTGAACCAGCAGGTCGATGGCGGCGGGGCCAGGCAGACAAGCATGAGAGCGTTTGATCCAGCCAGGCGCTGCGATGCTCACCGCACAGCAAAGATTCCCCAACTAATTTGTAAAATGATGCGATACGCTGCCGCTTTCTTCTGTTGAGGGCAAACGAAAAATTCTAATTAATGCTGTATATTGAGCCCAAGTACATGGTGCCAAGTCGCAAAACAATAACGCCCCAACTCGAGAGTAGCCATAACCAAATGAAAGAGTAGATACTACAAGCGTTTGAGCGCGTCGGCTATGTGGCTAATGTCATAACTACAGACGGATGGATATCCATAGCCACCGAATCTAACATGTATAACGTATGTGGACGAAGGACATCTCCGCACCTGTGTGCTTCATGCTCCTTGGAGGAAAGACACACAGTTGAAAACTACCACAATCCCTATAACAGCAGTTGTCGTTGGCGCCGGCGCGGGAGTAGAAAGAAGCCTAAAAAGAAGCCTTTCACCGAGTAGGCTGAGATGATTTTTGGCTGCCTCGCGAGCACGTCACACGCATGAGGGCCGATTAGTGGGCCGGACTAAAATCAACTGCCGGCCATGCTTAGTCCAGCCATTTCTTTCAAATTTGTCACCCCCACCCCTCCGCCCCAAAAATGGGCATCCGGCCGGGCCGGAGGGTCCGACCGGTCCGGCCTAGGGACGGACTTCCCAGCTCTGGTTGTTACATCAATAGAATTTAAATTAACAAACTGTCCTGTATGTTTGGGCTAAAATAGCCCCTACTGTAAATACACAAAACATTTGCATTTTAAACTTTGAATTTGATGTGTCAAATTTAAAGTTTTCTTGCTTATAGACTAGTCGACTAGTCGCAAATATAATTTGAGACTAGTCAGCGGACAAATTAGTCGAAATTCCCATCCCTAGTATACATGTACATATGGGTAACTTAGCAATAATATGCTACCTCTTCTCGGCTCGCTCATCCCTAGTTAATGTGTTTGATGCATTTTAAAAAGCATGGGATAGCGTCAACGTTCGAGTTTGGAGGGTGAAGAAATGTGAGTACATATTGGTTAATGTTCTCCTTGTCTCCATTCTACAGCTTCATCCGTCAATTTTGCCAAGCGGCCACAAGCCAAAGGCCGTACGATGTGCAGAAAAGGGATGCCAGTTTCTCCACTGCCCCATTTGTCCTACTTATGAAGGTGATTATTCGTAAGTGGCGACACATTTACAGTCGCAAGGAAAAGTGGTGGTGTAGATTTAGAACATTTGTTATGAGGATATGAAGAAGACGAGGCTCATAACATTTAACATTTTTTAACACAACCATTTGTTAAAGCCAGGTATTTATTTATTTTATTTTTTACTTTCAGGATTTGTGATGTATGCTTGCAAACATGGGTGCAGAAAGCACTGCCACTACCACTGCTGTGCATGAACGAAAGCACAGCTGGTTTGGTTTCACACCTCAGCACCTGCTACGCGCAGGTACACTGCAAAAAATACTAAATTCAAGAAATAAGTACTTGCCCTTTTAAATTGTATGGCATACCACTGTATACTTTGCATATGGTTTGTGTGTGAGTGGATTATTGATTTTTCTTTATGTTGACTGCTGGCTGTAAAAGAAATTGACCCTTGGGGATAATAAAGTTCACCTTTACCTTGTTTTGAGAGCATTCATACTAAAACAAGTGAAATTATCAGTGCCAGTGCAGTAAGATAATTACACTTAGTAAGATTTCTTGAAATAAGAGAAATTATCTTGTCTTTTGAAAAGAGAGAAATGCCTTAACACGGTGGTCAACTGGTTAGCACGTCCGCCTCACAGTTCAGAGGTCGTGGGTTCGATCCCGGCTCCGGCCTCCCTGTGTGGAGTTTGCATGTTCTCCCCGTGCCTGCGTGGGTTTTCTCCGGGCACTCCGGTTTCCTCCCACATTCCAAAAACATGCATGGTAAGTTGATTGGATACTCTAAATTGCCCCTAGGTGTGATTGTGAGTGCGGATGTTTGTCTCTGTGTGCCCTGCGATTGGCTGGCAACCAGTTCAGGGTGTCCCCCGCCTACTGCCCAAAGACAGCTGGGATAGGCTCCAGCACGCCCCGCGACCCTTGTGAGGAGAAGCGGTACAGATAATGGATGGATGGAAATGCCTTAATATAAGTGGTGAAACACTATTTTCAAGCACTATATTAGGTAAAATAAAGTTGAAACTATAATGTACCATGCATGTTTTTGGAATGGGGGGGCGGGTTGGGGGCAGAGTACCCAGAGAAAACCCACGCAGGCACAGGGGTGCTCCACAAAGGAAGGCCCGGGCTGTATTCGAACCCACAACCTCCGCACTTTGAGGGAGACGTGCTAACCATTTACCATGCCACCCTGGAGCACATCACAACAAAAAGTGTGTTGATAGTGAATTGTGTTATTGGTACAAGTTCCAACCAATTACTAGGAGGTTCTTGAAACAAGTTTTTACAGCTAAATGTTCTCTGAAAACATAAGCTATAACATCAAACTGAGACTCTGACATTAATTTATCTTATTTTGCATGTAAATGAAAGAATTTAGGCTCTACAAAACAAGTAAGAAATAAAAGACAAATAATCTTAAAACAATATTTATAATCTTACAAATATTGAATAATGTTATTGTTGCATTATCGCTATTGCTTAGTATCAGGTAGGCCCTCTGCGTGGGGAATTCATATTCTTAAAAAATACAGATGGAACAATAAATAAGCATATTATTCTCAAAACAAGATCAAAACGACTTCAGCTTGATATTAGATTCCAAGCCTAGGTTAGGTAGCTGATTTTTGCTGTGAGGCCCCATCCACCCTCACCCAGCAGAAGGCCCAGCGCACCCTTTTACACTTAAAGCCATAATGGACCACCTGCCCCTATCGAGGCCACACTACAAACCAGAGCTGGGCATACTGCCGATGTGACGGACCGGTCCACCTATCTGCCCATGATGGACGCCCATTTTTCAGGTGATAAATGATAGACTGGAAATTTTAAAAATAGTCGAACTAAGTAAGCATAGACGGAAGCCCATTTTTTCCCCCATCTATGTAATCATCTATTTTCGACATTACAGCTGAACGTCACCTATCCTTGGCGTCAAATAGCTTGTCAAGAGTCTCCAGTAACTGGATTCTAGCTGCACAACGTCCTATTCATTATTTAAATCAAACATTAAAAAAAAAAAAGACATTCTCTTGCTCAGGAATAAAATGTTATCCAATTCACACTTAGTTGACTGTAAACCACGTTCTAAATTAAATGTTTGGAGGACATGGATGTGCATTATTAAGCCTGGGTACAAATGACAACATGCCTCCTGTGCATACACACTAAATGTTTTTTTAAAGTTGCTTTTCTGAAACGCTTTGGGCATCATATGGTGAAGCTAAAACGCTATATAAGTTCACTCTATTACTAACTCGCAACAGTTCACGTGAACTGTATCTAAAAAACGTAGGCGTTTTGGAAACTTACTGGAGAACAGGCGTCTTCCTGCCATTGACGTCGCCCTTGAGGTGTGGGGGCGTTCAGAACGGGGCGTTTCCGTAAAAAACGGGAACGCCCATTTGTGGCCGCAGCTGGACCATATTGCGTCACATTGCTACCGCACGATTATAAGCATTTACATTAACTGCTGAGGAGTTTTGAAGGCAGAGCAGTACATTTTATCTTACCTGTAGATCGAAAAAGGGAGGACACAAAGTTAGTGTGTTTCTCATGTGTGACCTTGTTTAATATGAGCCCAAGCAGGAACACGGAACTGTTGTCCCCAGTAGATCCACAGCTGAAGAGCAGCACCACCTATTGACAAAACTGTTCACCTGCAATTGTTATACTGTAGAACACATATGTCAAAGTCAAGGCCCGTGGGCCACATCCCGCGAGAAGGTTTTCTACGGCCCCTGGGATGATATTGCTTTATTATTAGATCCGGCCTGCAGCCCGCAGCAAGTCGGTGTGGTAGCAGATGTGATTGGGTCCTTCGCGCCTGCCGAAGACGTCACGCTTTAAAATATATTGTAGCAACTGCAAAGAACACGCCGTCAGACGTAGTTTAATTATCCTGTTTTTATTAGTCCAACCGGCTACTGTGGGCCACAGCCGACGCCAATACAATACGACAACCATTCAGTCAAAAAAGAGCAACGGCTCTCCTGTTCGTCCTCCGCTACTCTCGCTCGCATGCCCTCCCATCCAGCGAGCCGCACGATGCATTTATTAACCTAGGAAACAAAACAACTTGGCATGAAACAAATTCGACCACAACACAGATAACCCACTTCGTTACACTATTTCTGTAATATATTTCTTTGCAGCAATGTTTGCCACCCCATGGCTGTTCTACATGTTGACTGAAGACTTCTCGGCACTTTTCGTGTCTTTCAGAATCGGATTGTGGTGAAATATTATTTGGAGTAAAACACACTTTATTAGAAATGCTTCATGTTAGAAATCTCACGTTGTTTTATTATTAGTAATTGTTGGCATTTGATAAATTCATTGAGTTTCGACGTAGTGCTGAGATGTCCCACACAGGCATTGAACGCTATTCGAGCGCTAAGTGTTGATAGTGAGTGACTTTTTTTTTTCTCTTTCCTCCTTCGACACAGCTCGTAGTTTGTTCGTACCAGCAAACTCAGTAGTTGCAGATTTCCCGTGTTTCACCACGTTTGTTGTTGTGTGTAAATGTTAGAAGGTGAGTTTATTCATTCAAGTTCGTGTCAGGTAACTGCTGTGCATAATAGCCTAGATATGTTCTCGTGAGTGATGTCACGTTGATGAACACTAGTTAGTTATTTTGGCTCATATGCTACCTATTCTAGTGATGAAACATGTGAATGTGTATTGTATGTATTGTTTGGCTGATTAATTTCTTAATACAGTGAATTGTAATGTTTAGGCATATTGTTAACAAATGGATATGCATTGGATGATGTTGCTAGGTTATTCTTTGTGTTGGTGCAGACCACAATAAATGGATGTGTCAAGTGGAATACGGGCCTGTGTTTTCTGACAGGATCACCCACATTCATACCTTGCCACTCTAAAATAGGGTCAGCTGGAGACACCATACCAATCATATGATCCTCTCCGTTTTACTTCAATTCATACAATCTTGCAGCCATGAGTCAACCAGAAAATTGTTTCCAGTTTGGCAGGAGAAACGCAAATGGAAGTGGCGTACGAGCTGCCTCGCAAAAGTAGCAGTAATGTACTTTATTTTATTTTTCATTAAGTAACTCGGAACATAAAAACACACCAGCCAGGAGGGTGACAAACATAGTCTCAAAGAAATAGATTACAGAAATATAAAGCGTGACATCATCAGCAGGCGCAAAGGACCCGATCCAATCTGGACATTTTAAAAAATTTCAATGAACATTCTATCTGTCCGGCCCCTGGCTTGTCGCAAAATTTTGTATTTGGCCGTCTGTCCATTTGACTTTGACACCCCTGCTGTAGAATAATCCCCTCATCTAAAAAAATAGGCGGTACTTGTTTACAACAATGTTGTAGTAATTTTACTCTACTACACTGACGAGATGAATCAACTGCTTCGCTGGTCCTGCAGTTTCTGTTGCAGGACAGATTGAAAAGCTCACGGGTGCCAACAGACGCTCAGTTTGTCTTTCATTTGCCGAATGGATGCTGGACTCTAATTTGCTTTGGCTTCACAGGTCTGATGTGATTTTTCTCACGGTGGTTCAATTTTGCTCAAACTTGAGCGAAAAGGGGGCGAGGAAGTGCGTCCCAGGCTCATCCCATCCCAATTCCAGCGCAAAGTCGCATAGTCGCATAGTCGCTCCTATTCCAATGTTTACAATGATTTTCCAACTCATTTTCTCTGTATTTATATTTTCAATTTTGGATGAGTGAATGAATTAAAGAATAAATAAATAAATTAGTGCTATCAAACTTATCGTGTTATCGGGCGGTAATTGAATTTCGTAATTGATCGAGTCAAAATATTTAACGCATTTAACGCATGCGCAGAATGACCGCCCAATGGCGCCCATGCATAATCCCATTCAGAAGTGCCGAGAGCAGCAGAGCGGACGCGTGCGTGTGTTATAGTATCAGGTAGGCCCTCTGCGTGGGGAATTCATATTCTTAAAAAATACAGATGGAACAATAAATAAGTAGGTAGGCATTTGCAATCGTTGCGAGAAGGACCTCCTGTTCCACCGCAGGAAAAGCATCGGGACGGACAGTGCACGTAATACGGCAGCCGCGGCTCGCAGTTTACGATGACTTGACCTATGTTGCCCACATCATACAGAGAAGCATCCCTGTGGTTTTTCAAGGCTTCTTTATATTGCAGCGTCAACTGTATGGAGTAAGATCGCTGTCAAAAAGGCATATCCGTGATTTAAAGATTCATATCCATAATAGTGAAAGGCATATCTGTGATTAAAGATTTGTATCCGTTATAGTAATAATTTGTGAGTACAAATCAAAATTGTGAGGGTTTGACTTCTTTTCTTAAGAGTACGAATAAAAATTGTGAAGGTTTGAATTTTTTTTGTGAGTATGAATCAAAATTGTGAGAGTTTGACTTCTTTTCTTGTGAGTGCAAATAAAAACTGTGAGTGCCATTGTTTTGTGAATACAACTCTCGCCTCTACGACTAGGAATCTTCACTACACACGAAGACGGCTGAGGACGAATCACTTTTGTGAGAGCATTGTTTGCCCTTTTTTGATGACTTCTGACAATGCCCCTTGTTCTGTGTGGTTTTATTTTATTTATTTATTTATTATTATTTTTTGTTTGTTTTTTGTTTGTATTTTTGTATTTGTACCTGTCATTTGATTGTAACACTGCGATGCTTTATTTGTCTGTATTTGAGATTTGTTGAAACATACAAAATAAAAAAAACTTTTGTGAGAGCACGAATCTGCACAACATGCAAATTAGGATGACGTCACGCAGAACAGACAAGTCCCAATGGGAGCTAATCGATCCGCAATTCCTCTCCCCGCGCCAGCAAGAAAACAAAGATGGCGAACGCGAGCGGATCGGACGGCGCTTCCAGCGGCTCAGGAGACGCATCTTCACAGCAGGTAAAGTCAGCAACGTGTATATCCAATTTATTAATATGTATTTCATAACGTCGTTCTGTCTCAAATAATAGCTTTGGACTCAGGCTTACGGCGATAGATTGCAATCTAATGATGCATTTCACTGTTAGCATTAGTACTTGGCTAATGTAGCTATGTTTTCAACGTGTCTATGTACCCACAATTTATCACGTCAACAAAAATGTATTGTATGGATGCTGTTAATAGGTCTTGCTGAATTGGGCGCTCCATTTTATTAATTTAAGTAGTCTCACAGAACTCCAAAAACAAGGACATTATAATGTGTTAATGTAAAAGAAAAAAACTTAAGCAGAATGTCCCATAATTGTTTCTATTTTGTAGACATGTCACTGAGTCCGATTGTCTTTGAGCTATCTTTAATAGAAATGTAGTGACACGAAAGGTTAGTGTGGTTTTATAAATATTTTATAAAATTGTATTGTATATTCTAACAAATTATTAATTGTATATGAATAAAAAGAGCAAATCATTATATATCAATACACATTAACCAAGTATTTAATGGATTTTGAGTTACACTCCCCAAAAATCCCAGTTTACAATGCTGTACTGCTAAAATATTATTGACTGTCAGGATATGTATTTTGAAGGTTTCATGCACAAGCCAACAAAGATGTGCACATTTTAATTGAAAATATTAGTTTCAATGCATTTTTTTTTTCTTTTATAGTAGTAGCAACAAGATGGCTCATGTCATGACTGAAGAACAGTAGCAGTATTGATTTGAGGGGGGGGGTAGGTGCGAGTGCTGATGTACTGGCGTATATATATCTTTGGGTTTGTTGGGAGGGAGGGCGGTTGCGGGTCTTCCTTTTTATGTTGTGTTTTGGACATTTTTACTGGACAGCACTTTGAGTTGCATTCTTTTTGTATGAAAAATGCCATATAAATAAATTTGATTTGATTTGATAACAAACAGTCTGATTCCTGCCCTTTGCAAAATAGAAATAAAGCTTTTCTTTTAACAGGATCTCTAAGACCTCTCACATTTAATTAAGCAAAAGAAATAGTGAACTTGAACATTCACGGAAAACAAAGTAAAAAAAAGAACAAGATAAACAATAAACAACTTGCTTAGAAGTATGAAACTTGTCTTACTCTGATGAACGAACAAGAAGTCCCATATTAATAACTGTCATTCATTTTGTATATTCCTGTTTCAACCGGCCAGTCATTAGCCAATTTTCCGTCCCTCTATGTAACGGTGTGGCAGGCTCGTTTCCCTTCACGCCGCGCCTGCTCGATTTGTGGCCATAATTTTGTTCTCGCCTCCCGATCCTCCAGCGGCATCATCTCTGCGAAGCGGACGCCTCTCTCCTTGCACACCGGGGAATCCTTGCTGCTGCGCCAAATCTCCTCTTTGATAAGCCTCCTCACGAACATCACCACGACAAGCCTACTCCGGTTGTCCTCCTTTCGTCCGATCCTGTGCACAACATCAACAGCTTCTTCTAGCTGGCGTACCTCTAATTTCGGAGCAATCTTCCTGAAGAGATGAATGGTGTCTTGTCGGATGTTTTCATCACTTTTCTCCGCCACACCATTAAGTTTCAGGCACCACCGCATCTTGTATCTTTCCTGCTCCCTTATTTTCTCCTTCAGATACTCATTATCATCTTGGAGATACAGATATTGTGCTTCCAGCTCCTTCATTTTCCCCTTGCATTCTTTAACTTCCTCGGTATTGAACTGCACCGCTTTGGTCAAAGCCGTTAGCATGCAGCTAGTTTGTTTAGCTTGCTCCTTTAGCTCGTCAAAGTTCTTTTCCATACCTTGAATGGCTTCGAGGATGGTCCAGTTGGAGATCTCTGTCTCGTCTTGTTCAACTCTACTTTTCTTGCCAGTTGGAAGCTTGCTCGGAGTCACAGGAGTGGACCCGAAATCTTTCCGTTTAGTTGGGTTAGCCACGCTAACCTCCATAGCATAGTCGTGCTCGCTCGCGGCTTGCTCCCCACCGAGAGGCAAAACTTTAGAATTGTTTGCTGTTTGGGTCGCCACACCGTTTCCCCCGGGCTTTGACAGTTTGGCAGGCTTCAACATGTTTTTAGAGCTCATTTTCAATTATTCTGAGTGTTCTTTTAGAATATTTTGGTCCAGTTTTGATGCAGCCTCAAAAACGAGTTGCCGATCAACACGCCATCTTGCCCGGAACTAAATGTGGATCCGGTGGTTGGCCAAGATGGCGGCTTGAAGAGACGGAGATTGTCGGGCTCTCAGCACAAAACGGATTTACAGTATACTCCCGGGTAAAACTGAGACACATAGCCAAGTATTCCCGACGTCATTTTCACCAGATTTAAAATCTTGAACCACCAAAGATGCCTAAATCAGGTAGAAGAAGTGAAAAAAGCGGGGAATGTGGAGATCAAGCTTCTGCTACTGCTAACGACCATGACTATAGCAACGTGATGGACCACGCTGTACAGATGACGAATGATGACTTCCCACTGTTGCCTGTTACTCCAAGTAAGCCTCCACTTGCCAAGAAACCTACTTTGTCCTGCCTTTACACTACAGAAGGTGCTCTTGCATCTAACGATGCTGTCCGCACTCTGGCCAACCTGATTAACTCAAGAGTGATGCTATTGAGAAAATGGCGGACACTGTTTGCTCGGAGATAAAAGAGTTCAATGGAAAAATAACTCGCTGAAAAACGGATTGACAAAAATGAGGAGGCTGTTGTAAAATTTATGACTCGGGTTAGTTGACCTGGAAGGTTACGGGCGGCGTTGGAATTTCAGACTGCAAGGACTACCAGAAGTGGACAAGGAAGATGTACGTGCAGAGGATATTGCTATCTGCAACAAGTTCTGCCAGTTGGAAAAGAAAAAATTCCCGAAGCTGTTGATGTGGCTTATCGAACAGGAAGAAAATATCAAGACAACTCGAAGCCTCGCAACTTCGCAAAGCAAAAATTTTGGTCCTTTGAGCCGGATTGAAGCAACGTTAAAGCACTATGGATCCCGCAGCATCGATGGAAGAGACAGTCAGCAGGCCCCACAGAGAATCTCGTCTGCCCCTTCATCTCATGGACTATGAAGTTGGCTATTCAGTACATGGCTCACACCCTCCAATCACTTCATCCCGCTCCAGCAGCAGAGCCAGAAGTACTTCGAGGAGATCCCACAGTACTGTAACCAACTCCAGTTCACACTCAGGGAGACACACAGCTTACTCTGTTGGTCGCTATCCACAAGATGGACTCTCTCCCATCCAAGCTGCAATTCTGGAAGAGAATGCTAAACGACTTGAGCTTGTTAATCTTTAGAGACAGCTAGAAGAAGATGCAGAGGCTGAGCACGTACGCCAACGTTTACAAGCTCAAGCCAAAGCTGCACAGCAAGCACAAGAGGAAGCCATTCAAGCAAAGGAAGCTGTTAGCAAGCGCCTCGACCAACGCCGCAGACTACAGCAACTAAAGGCGGATGTGGAACTCGCTAAACTAGTCACATCAATGTTCAGCACAAACAGCACCACATCGAGCACCTCCACCTGTTATACCAGCTCCAGGCAACTTTGCACTTCCTCACTACAACTCAAGCCTAACTGTGATCAACCCAGAACAACCCGCTGATCCATTCCAAGCGGCTACCCCAGCTCAGCCACCTCCCAAAGGCGGCAATGATCACCCACAGCGAAGCGGCTGCTCCCACATGCAGTCCACCAAACCTCAATATGACTCAAGGCTCGTCATTCCAGCAGACACGTACTGTAAGACAAGCGACAGAGTTGAAGCCCGCCGCGCCCGTAGTGCCTACAAGCATTCACCAAACAACCCAGCTTCAAGTAATGTCACACTACGACCAGCTTCCTGCTTCACACCACTCTCCCATCAACACTAATGCTGCGCAGCCACCACCGCTGATAGCAGGCCAAGGATGGCAGCAGCCTCGGGCCTCTTCCTTCGCCAACCAGGCTCCTACAGCAACATCTGCCCCCTATCCTGGCCTACAGCCACAGCTTGGAGCAGACATGTTGATTGCCTCAGCCTTTGGCATACCAAAGCCCACGTTACCAGTCTTCGAGAGCGGTCGTGAGAGTTACTTTGCTCTCCTGAAGATGGCTCTGGACAGTCTCCTTAATAACCACACCCATATAGGTGAGCGGTATAAATATCAAGTATTGCTAAGCCAACTGAAGCTGCCTAGTGCTCTCCAACTCGCAAAGGCATATATGCACCACCCAAGTGCGTACACAGCTGCCCTCAACGCACTACAAGGTAAATACGGTCAACCGAGGCAGCTCATCCAATCAGAGATGGGTGCTATTCTGAACTCTTCTGCAGTCAAGATAAGTGATGCCAACAGTTTTGACTCATTTGCTCTGTCCGTCCAATCACTTGAGGACAATAGAAGGCTACAATGGCATTGAGCTCATGTGTGTGTCCCAAGTTGACCGGCTGTTGAGTAAATTGCCTCCCTCCTATCGTGACAGCTTTGTAGAATATTGCCTCAACCGAGGGATCTTACAGTCAGGTTCTGACCAAACCTACACGCTTCCTGATCTTGCTGCGTGGCTCCAAGTCAAATCACGTGCAGCCTTGTACCAGCCTGAGTCAAGCAAGCCAGCTAAATCTACCAAGAATTCTAGCTCAACTACTTATAAGGAGCGGTCCACACCTGTGCTTCTAACTGTGAAGGAAGAGTCCCCTCGCCGCAAGTCTACTTAGCCAAAGTCAGCTTCCAACCCACAGCCTTACTGCCCTCACTGTGACAATAAGGATCATTACCTGAATTCCTGTGATAACTTTAAGAAGCTCACGCCCAATCAAATTGTTGAGTGGATCAAGGATGGAAACTGCTGCTGGAAATGTGGCCGCAGCCACCTCGTAGAGAACTGCAACCTCAAACGTCCGTGAAAGGTCTGCCAAGAACAACATCTCACAGTCCTCCAGGATTCCATCCGTGAAACCGCCAATGCAGTTCTGGTAGTGAATCTAGTCTCCAGAAGGGTCTATCTCGACCAACCCAACCGTGCACAGAGAGTGATGCTAAAGGTGGTAAAGATCCTCATTCATCACGGCAAGCAGGCAATGGAAGGATACGCAATCCTAGATAACGGCTCAGAACGGACGATTATTTTGTCACAAGTACTTCCCTCAAGCTTCCGGGCGTGCCGGAGACCCTTCCCATTCAGACGATACATCAGAATGTGAAACAGCTAGAGGGCCTGACCGTCTCCTTTGAAGTGTCCACTCTCTACAATCCCCATGAGAAATATCTCATCTCCAACGCATTCTCTGCTGACGGATTATGTTTCACTGAGCATAACTACCCTGTCGCAGCTCTACAAAAGGCACATAAGCACTTGCGAGGCGTCCCACTACAGACCGTGGACCATGTGTATCCACTTATCCTCATTAGGTCCGACATGTGCCATCTCATCACTCCAGTGCAGCCAACCCTTCACGGTCCTACAGATGGACCAGTTGCAGTTTGCACGCGTCTCGGCTGGTGCCTCCAAGGTCCCATGACTCCAGTACAGAGCTGTCATCGTCCATCGCAATGTTTGCATATCTACAACTTCAGTAAACACAGACTTAATGCATCGTGTGCAGCGCCTCGGGCAGCTGGACACACTACCCTACTGCGAGAAAGCAGTTACGAGGTCTTAGCTTGACCAACAAGCACTCAATCTTCTCCAAGCAGCCTCAGTCCGGGTGGACACAGGAGGAACTGCACGTTATGCCACTCCACTCCTTCGCCGCTCACCTCACATTCCACTTCATGCTCCAAAGGAAGCAGCTCTACCAAGTCTTCGCATCACTGAACGTAGGCTTGCCAAAGACCCATCAAAGGCTGTCACGTATTGCACTGATATTCAGAAGCTGGAAGCAGAAGGCTACGTAGCAAAGATCAGAGAGGAAGAAGCACACAAGTCTACAGTCGTTGTATATCCCCCTCCACCTTGTTCACCATAATGGCAAGGACCGTATTGTTTTTAACTGCTCCTTTCAATACAAAGGCCAAATTCTAAACGAACAACTGCTTCCTGGCGGTGCTCCTGAGGTCTCGCCAGCACAGCGTAGCCATCAGTGGCGACATACGAAGCATGTTTCACCAGGTACGCTTGCTTGCTGCTGACAAACCCATCATGCGCTTCTTGTGGTGAAACATGCAAAGAGAGGAAGAACCCGAGATCTACGAGTGGCAAGTCCTGCCCTTTGGGACCACCTGCAGCCCATGCTGCTCAATATACGCTCTTCAGCGGCATGTGGGGGACTCCGAAGTCAACCAACCAGGACTTGCTGACGTTGTGACCCGAGCATTCTATGTTGACAACTGTCTTTATAGCACGCCTGATCCCGCACATGCCAAGTCCGTTGTGGATGTACTACGCAACCTCCTCGCCGAAGGCGGCTTTGAGATCAGACAGTGGGCGAGCAATCTGCCTTCAGTTATTGAACACTTGCCTACCGATGCAAGATCTTTCAGTAGTGAACTGTGGTTGTCCCGTGATAGTGCCGACCTGGATGAGCTCACGCTGGGACTGCAGTGGAACTGTCTCGACGACACCATGAGTTACCAACACCGCTCACCAGAGCCTCTTCAACCCACAATGAGAAACCTGTACAAGACTCTGGCCAGCTAATATGATCCACTGGGCTTCGTAATCCCATTTACTAAAACCTAAACTAAACTAAAACCAAGGTTCTTATCCAAAATCTCTGGAAGCATGATCTGAGCTGGGATGACCCCATAGAATATAGGCATCTTAAAGAGCAGTGGCTTGCCTAGGTTGACGAGCTTCCGAACCTCCTTCAAATGCAGTTTCCCAGAGCCTACACACCACCAAGTGCTGATACCTCCACAACTGCCAGGCAGCTTCACGTCTTCTGTGACGCCTCGGAGAGGGCATACGGTTCAGTCGCTTACCTGCGAACCACTGACAACCAAGGCATTACCCATATTGACTTTGTCCTAGCCCGTTCCAGCATTGCTCCCAAGAAGTGCATTTCTATGCCTCGTCTTGAACTCAGTGCAGCATTAACCGGTGCGCAACTCATCAAGCTGCTTGAGACGGAACTCACCATCCCGATCCACCAAGTTGTCTCCTGGTCCGATTCCACCACTGTACTACACTGGCTGCAATCTGAGTCCTGCCGCTACAAAGTGTTTGTTGGAACTCGGGTAGCGGAAATTCAGACGCTGACCGGCTCGGCAATATGGAGGTATGTTGACTCACCCCATAATCCCGCCGACCACATCACTAGAGGACTAACATTAAAGGAGCTGCTGGGCCATCACCAGTGGAGATTTGGACCCATTTTTTTGTCAAAACCTCCAGACCAGTGGCCAACCATGCCCAACATCGCTGCCGAACTAGATCAAAGTGAGCACAAGAAGAGTAGCTTTATATAGCAATCACAGAGCTCCCACCTGCACGACTGAGGCTCTACTAACCTCCCTTCTACTCAGTCGGTGTTGACTGTTTTGGCCCGTTTCTCGTGAAGATAGGTCGTCGTCAAGAAAAGAGATGGGGCATTCTATTCAAATGCATGACTACAAGGTGCCTCCACTTAGACCTCCTCGAAAGCTTAGACTCTGACGCCTTCTTGCTCTGCCTCCGCCGCTTTATAGCCCGTCGAGGGAAGCCATTTGAGATTGTGTGTGATAATGGCACAAATTTTACTGGTGCTAGTCGCGAACTCAGAGAAGCCTTCCAAGCAATGAGCTCTCAACTTCAAGCCCATCTAGCAGAGCAGAAGATTCGGTTCTGATTCAATCCCCCGGCTGCTCCGCACTTCGGGGGGACATGGGAGAGGGAAGTGAAGTCTATTAAAGCTGAGAGTCATCTTGAAAGAGCAAGTCACCCCGGAGCCAGTTCTGCGTACCCTAGTCACCGAAGTGGAAGGCATCCTGAATGCCAAGCCACTTCGATACGTCTCAGCAGACATTGCCGATTCGTCGTTTCCACAAGCCACCTACAACAGTGAAGACCTTCTCGGGCGACGTCGATGGAGACACAGCCAGGTGCTTGCCGATAATTTCTGGTCGTCAGGTAGTCCTCGTCGTAGATCCTCGTTTCCCGAGAGCATCATGGCCAGTGGGTACCGTGACAGAGACCTTCCCTGCTTCAGATGGTCGAGTACGTACTGCTGCTGTTAAGGTACAGGAGAGGATCTACATCCGTCCGGTCATCCGTTTCATTCCTCTTCCTCGGCTGAGCGAAGAGGATGGCAGCACACCTGACAGTCTTCCTGAGAATGGACAATTGTCCTGACAGACAATTGGGGGCAGCTATGTCAGAAAGACTGGGGGGAACCAAGGTTTGGTTCCGCTTTGGTGCATTCCTTCTGTGTCCCTTTAACGGCGGGAGTTCCTTTTCCTTGCACATTTCCCTTTCCTCTCTACATCGTTCTTGGTGTGCGTCAATAGATACGAATTAGGTACTCTGTTTAGGTGGAATATTACCTACCTGTTTAGAGAATATGTTAAATATGTTTTATTTCGTGGTTCGCGTGATTTGCGCCGTGAGTGTTGCGAGTTACGAGAATTGGTGATGCTAAAAATAGAACAGTGCTGCGCCAACACGCCGGACACTACCGCGACAGCGCGGCAGACAGAATTATAGCCCTCATAGCTGTTGTTGTAATGTTTTTATTCAAGCTCTTTCTTATTTCTTTCCGTTTCAGACCACACACACACACAGAAAAACACACATAAACACAAAATATACTCAGAATGATGCAACCTGACACCAATTAAAGGACTTCCTATCTCCTTATTCTCTTACCGGAATCAATGGTCCATAATGCCCACTTCAGCCAGTGTAAATCCTTAAAATTAATGTGGACAAGACTACACTCCATGTTAAACTGCACTGCTCCGTAGCTGATTCAAAAGCTATCGTTCTCTACCTGCGTCATCATTCCTACCGGCCTGAAACAAAAGTGGCGACGAGGACGTCTGAACCTACGGCGGTGTTTGTCCTGAGTTTCTGCGGGTCACGGAGCTCCGGACCCAGGTGATAGGCGGTGCCATTCCCCGGGACCACGCCGTTTCATGGGGAGGACGCAAGGTGCGCGGAGGAGACGAGAACGACGTAAAGGTGAAGGCCGTTTTGACGCCACAGTGGACAGTTTTGAAGAAAACAGTGAAATAAGTGGCAAGCTGATTAACCAGGCGCAATATGGCGGGAGTTATCGGCTCGGTCGGGCCCTTCGATGAGTACGTGGAGTAGTGGAGCTCGTACACGGAACGTTTTGGCAATTTTGTTCAAGCTAATGGCATTGAAGATGAAAGGAAAGTACCTACGTTTTTGAGTGTGATGGGTCCAAAGACATTTGCCTTGCTGCGTAATCTGGTACAACCAGCAACACCAGGCAGTAAAACGTATGAAGAAATAGTGGGTGTTCTCACTGGACATTTTTCACCCAAGCCTCTTGTCATTGCTGAAAGATTTAGATTTCACAAGCGCAATCAAGAAGAGGGGGAATCCGTAACCGTGTAACCTTGAGAAAGCTATCTGAGCATTGCGAGTTCAAAGAGGTGCTAAATGATGCACTAAGGGACAGACTAGTGTGTGGATTAAGAAATGAAGCAGCACAGAAAAAGTTGCTAACTGAAAGCGACCTGACCCTGGAAAAGGCTATCAACATCAGTGTTACAATGGAAATGGCATCCAAAGAGGCTCAACAAATAAATGCTACAGGAAGAGTGCACAAAATTGAAAACAGGCAGAGCAGTCCTCAAGGACCGTGTTTTAGGTGTGGTAAAACAGGTCATCTTGCACCACCTGCTGGTGTAAAGAATTGGACTGTCGTCATTGTGGCAAGAAAAGACATGTGGAACGAGCATGTCGGAATAAGACAATTCCTGAAAAGAATAAGAAAAAGGACAAAAGAGACAATGACAGATTTAGAAAGAAGAGACAAGTCCACGCTGTGAAGAATGACAAAAGCTCAGCCTCTGATGAAGGAATGAACGTGAACACAATACGTTTAATGAATGCGGATGAAAGCTCAGATTGCTATTGGGCTAAAACTAACTTGGAAGGGCATCCAGTAAAAATGCAGATGGACACAGGGTCTAAAGCATCCCTTGTGTCATATGAAGTCTACAAGAGGTGCATGAAACATCTTCCTTTACGCCCTTCTGACACTGTTTTCAAGGCATATACAGGGCATAAGGTGCACATTAAAGGAATGACTGATATTACTGTTGAGTGTAACAGTCAAACTGCTAAGCTACCAGTGTATGTTACGAGAGGGAACTTTGCACCAATCATGGGGCGTGTGTGGCTGAAAGCACTATGTCTTGATTGGCAAGAGGTCAGACAGTTGTCAAAAGAGAATTTACAACTGAAAACCACCCTGGACAAGAATGAGGAGGTTTTTCGACCAGTGTTAGGTAGCATGAAAAATATCAAGGCTAGAACAGTGCCTTACGCCATTTATTACAAAGTCGAGGCAGATCTGGAAGCATTGGTTCAAAGTGGAGTTTTGGAACCCGTTACAACAGGTGAATGGGCAACTCCCATTGTGCCAATACCCAAAAAGAATGGAGGAATACGTACCTGTGGAGATTTCAAAGTGACTGAAAATCCAGTGTTGAGTGCAGAGCAATATCCACTCCCATTGATTGATGATTTGTTTGCAGGACTGAGTGGTGGACAGAAGTTCAGTAAGATTGACTTAAATCAGGCGCACCTGCAAATGCATGTCGATAAAGAGTCACGTGAAATGCTAACCATAAATACTCACAAAGGATTGTTTAGATATTGCAGATTACCGTTCGGCATCACATCAGTTCCGGCACTATGTCAGCGTGCCATGGATCAAATTCTCAGTGGATTACGTGGTGTACAGTGCTATTTAGATGACATACTGTGCACAGGAGCAACCGATGACAAACATCTTCAAAATTTGGATGCGACCCTGCAAAGATTAAGTGACTATGGACTCAGAGTTCGCAAGGAAAAATGTGAATTTCTGAAATCATCTGTGGAGTATTTAGGCCACGTTATAGATGAAAGTGGCCTACATACGTCACCTTCAAAGATCACAGCCATTGTGGACGCACCTCCACCTGAGAACGTGAGTCAGCTGAGGTCTTTTCTTGGATTGCTGAACTACTATGGAAGGTTCATACCTAACCTAGCGTCAATGCTAAAGCCGCTACATGAACTGTTATGTCAAGACAAAAAATGGAAATGGACCAGTGATTGTCAAAATGCATTTCAGAGTGCTAAAAATGCCTCGACCACGTCTGAGGTGTTAACACATTTCAATCCTTCATTACCAATCCAACTGGCATGCGACGCGTCACCCTATGGAGTGGGTGCTATCATCTCTCATGTGTTTCCAAATGGTGAGGACAGACCAATTGCGTTTGCATCCAGGACATTGTACAAGGCAGAATCTAATTATCTAATTAACAAGTTCTACCAACTGGAAAAGAAAAAAAAAAAAGTTTCCCAAAGCTGTTGATGTGGCTCATCGAACAGAAAAAAAAATATCAAGACAATTCTAAACCTCACAACATCATCATAAGATTCATCTTACGTCGGAACAAGGAGGTGCTGTGGAAAGCGGCCAAGAACAATACATTTCTACTGACGAGGGGACTCCGCTTCACCGTGGACTTGACGAAGGAGGACTGCGAAAATAGACGTCTGTGGCCCAAGATTAAAAAGGCCCGAGAGAGGGCAAGATGCATAGATGTGCAGCGTCGTCGTTTCATCAAAAGAAGAGACATTGTCTGGTGACTTTCTCAGGTTCACTGAAAGTTGAATTCTTTTTGGGATCCAGTTAGAGTAAAATTCATATACCTGTCCTCTTTTTTTTTCTCTTTTTTTCAAATATTGTTGACTTATTTCAGAGTTAATTGGGAAAAAGTTTGTTTTTGTTGTTATTGTAAAGGGGTTTACAGAACTAATTTTCTTTCGATAGAAATTGGAAAAGCGTTGTTGTTGTTATTGTAAAAGGGTTTACAGAACTAATTTTCTTACGATAGAAATTGGAAAAGCAACTTTATTTTTGGTACATTTATGCATATGCCATTTAGCCAACAGTATGTTAAGATTAATAATGTAAAACATTTCTTTTTTCACAGAGGGATAACCATTGAAGCCAAACAATATATTGTCAAAACAAAGAGAAAGGCGTGGTTCTAAAATAGTGAAAATAGAATTATAAATATCTTTCCAAAATGTAACAGAAAATGGGCAATCCCAAAACAAATGAAACACATCCTCAGGAGATTTATTACAGAAAGGGCAACTAAAGTCAATGTCTTTTTTAAATCTCTGTAAAAAAAAAACTTGCATGGATAATATCTGTCGATTATTTTGAATGTTACTTCTTTCATCTTGTTGTTAATCAAATACTTAGCAGGTAGATTCCATATTTTTTGCCAATTAAGATTATTGACAAGATTATTCCAATAAAAAACAACATATGGAACAGAGGCAACATCTTTTTGAAAAAGTTTTCGTAAATTATAATTGTTACGTTTAGAATAAAAACAAATCTTCCCAATTTCAGTTTTGGTTGGATCAGTGGGTAATAAATTCAAGTAGTAAGCAGCCAAATTTCTAAATAACATAGTGACACCAGCAGAAATGGCATTTACAACAGTATTAAATTCAGAAACAGAAATAATTATACCATATTTCATAACAAACACTTGGTGTGTCAAAAGCCATTCGAACCAAATAACTGACCAACCAAAAGAATGTTATGCGAAAAACAAGTGGGATGAAATAAGGATTTTCGTCTGTATACAATATCTTTGTTGTTCCGTAAATAATATCTATGTGGTGAGAAATTATGTTTATATATTAATGACCAAGAAAGAGGCATCTGCTTATGAAAATTAAAAAGTTTAATGGGGAGCTTTGAGATACTATTATTACAGAATAGAAGGAAGTTGAGGCCTCCAAGTTTAGAAAAAATAAAATTTTGAATAAAATTCCAGATTGAAAATTGATTTTTTAAGAATTGTTTCATCCAATTTATCTTAAAAGTATTGTTTAGGGTATGAAAGTCCAAAAAGTTAAAACCACCTCTATCATAGTAGTTCATTCTAACTGATTTTTTTATATAATGGGTTTTGTTCTTCCAGACGAAATTAAAAAGCATTTTGTCTATATCGTTCAAAATCTTTTTGCTTATATCGAGAGACAAAGCAAGGTCCGCTGATAGTGTAGTGGTACACACGCCTGAGTTGTGTGCGGGCAGCGTGGGATCGATTCCCGCTCAGTGACAGTGTCTATGTGTGCCCTGCGACTGGCTGGCGACCAGTTCGGGGTGTAGTCTGCCTTCGCCCATTGACGGCTGGGATAGGCTCCAGCAACTCCCCGCGACCCTATATAGGATAAGCGGTTTGGAAGATGACATGACATGAGAGACAAAGCAGCATATGTAAGTCGAGACAAACCCTCGGCTTTGGTCAGCAAAATCATTCCTCTTAAAGACAAATCGTCGCGCTGCAACCATTGATTGAGTTTTTTTACGGGTTTTTGTCAATAACCAAATCATAATTCAAGATGCACCTGACCCCCTCATCTTTGGAGATAATAATAATAGATAAGTAATAGTATCTTTTACAGGTATATTACAGAAGGGAGGAATGTCACAATTTTTTTGCGCAAAAAGTTCACATTTCTTTATATTTAAACAAAGTCCAGAGGCGGAAGAGAATGTGTTAATTAACTCGATAGCCAAAGGTATCCGACAAAGATTTTTTAAAAACAAGGTTGTATCATCTTCCATAAATTGTATCAAATTGGTAGTCATATAATTGTTGGCTCGTGGAGGCCATCGGTCTTGGAGACCATCTAAAGCAACATTTAGGTTCCCTCCCATGGGGTATTTTGATAGCCATTGTAACAGACGGGGATTGTAGACTATCAAGTAGCATGTCATTTTCAGATTTTAAGTTGTACCCATACAAATTAATTAAAAGGATAACAGTATTGTAAGTATTGATAATCAAAATATAATAATGCCCATGAGTATCCCCTTCAGAGTGTAGAATGTCACCATTATAGGAGTTCCTTAAAATGGCAGTACCCGCAGCCCTTTCTGAGCCATGTGACAGCCATATATCATTGCCCCATTGTGCTTTCCATAGTTGTGCATCATCCTTAATTGAGTGAGTATCCTGAAAAAAAGAAGTCAGATTTTTGTTGTTTGGCAAATAAAAATAAAGCTTTACGTTTAAGATTCTGTGTCAACCCCCTGGCATTAAGAGAAAAAACTGAGAAAGACAACTTGGAAAAAAAGTACTACAAACTAGTACTAATAACAGGAGGGAAAAAATGTATATATGAGGTGCTTTAAATATAAAGTCACCATCACTATCCCTTACCAATAAATGAGTCATTCATGAATAATCTCTATAAGAGTCAGATATCAACAGAAAACGGTCACTGCACAAACGCGGCTCTCATACGAGGCGCAATGTCCAGTTTTGGCCATCGCATCTTCTCGGATGTTTGTTTTGTTTGTTAAATATGGATTGATGAGATGCTTCGTTGCAAAAAGACCCCCTCAATCGCGTCTCGTGAGGTAAGTCTGTTTCATTTTATTATGCACTTTATAGACGCAGTTAGCGAGGAATAGGCTTTTCAGAAAGTGTTTGCGGCTCCCAGTGTTTTCTTTTCCATGGAAACCTGGTCAAAATGGCTGTTTGAGTGTTTAAGTTTGCCAACCCCTGAGTTTAGGTGTTGAGTGTGACCAGTTGGGGGCGCTAGGCCAACCACCGTGTACCTGTCTACCCCGACTAATGAGACATGTCAATAGGATACAGAGGATCAGCAAATTGTTTTTTTTTTTTTTATTTTAGCCCAGTGTAAAGTTGTTTTAACAAAACCAGTCTTTTAGAAAGGGGGCGCTGTTTGGCGCCGTGGAAGTATCTTGACTGGGCTCTTGGATGCCACCTTCGTCCACACTCCCCCACTCAATGAGCACTACTTTTCTTTAGGGTTCTGACAGTCCAGCTGGCAACCGTGCTCAGCGTCAGAGCTTGGGGTTTGGGTTTCACAGAAAACGTGGGCACTAGAATTTGTCACACCACAACATGCGCTTTAAAAAAAAAAAGGGTACAAGTGAGAAAACCTTTCAAGTTGTACGCTTTTGGCATAATTTGTACAGGTGGAAACACGTTTTCAAAGATGTACGCCGTACATTGAGAATCTGTACAGCCAATGTCAATTTTATCAGTGTAATCCATTTCTGTTTCTTTTGCCTAACCGCAGTCGGGAAACGCGATGAAAAATTGCGGCTGTCGAAAAGGGGGAGCCCAGTATCCCCACAACACACGTCAGAGGGACACATGGTGTAATGTATTGTGAGTTGTGTTCACTGTTCGCAATTGTTTATGGCAGTGTCCATCTCGTTTGCCGTACTGAGCGGGAGCAAGTCGCGGAAATGCAACAATAAACAGACAGCGCTGCAGCCTGGACTGACACACTGTTTGGCTCGTCTCTTCCTTACTCGAGTAACTTACATACTTTACATGGTGTCAGAAGTTTGTCAAGAACTGGAAACACGCAGCCATGGCCACTTCCACATTTGAACACCCAAAAATCGACTGGGACGCTGCGGATTTATATCAAGAATTTGAGAGGTTCCACTGGCATGCGAATTTCGTCTTCGACGGCCCCCTCGCCGAGTTGGAAAATAAGCAACGTGCGGGATGGCTCGGGACGTGGATTGGCGAACAAGGTAGAGAAATATACAAAACGTTGGACTGGGCTGATGGTGAGAGGCAAGATCCCGTGAAAGTTTTAGACAAGTTTGTCAACTATATTAGGCCGAGGAAAAATAAGAGGATGGCAAGACATCGTTTCAATCAAAGGAAGCAAGATGCGACGGAGAGTTTTGACCACTTTGTGAAAGACTTAAAGCTTATGCTAATGGCCTGCGAGTATGCTGACTCTGACGACATGTTAATTGATGCTATAATAGCAGGTGTGATAGAAAAGAGGGTCCAAGAGAGACTGTTAGATAAAGGTGAACAACTGTCGCTGGCAAAAGCAATCGAAATTCCCCAACAATTTGAGATGTCACAGAAGCAAATGATGATTGTTAGTGAAGCAGATGCGCAAATGTCGACAATGTCTGTCAGATCAAAGCACACAATGATCAATAAAAATGTGCATGGACAAGCACAGTCAAGAACCCATTTGAAAGTAGCAGTGGACAAACAATCAAACGGCTGCTTTAGATGTGGCAAGCACCCACAGCATGCGTGGAACCAAGGAAAGTGCCCTGCAGTGGGCTCCACATGCTCTCGCTGCCACAAAGCAAACCACTGGGCAGCTGTGTGTCGCAGCCAGGGTGTGTGCTCCGTGAGAATTGAACCCGAGGAGGACAACACGCAAGATGAAGAAGTCCTGGCCATTCATCTAACGTGTGAGGAGGTGCCAATGTCAATGTTGGATGGCGACAAGTGGGTTGTAAATATCAACATACTAGCTCAGGAGGTGGTATTTAGAACAGATACCGGTGCTAAGTGCAACACGTTGACCCTAGACAACTATCAGTTACTGAATCATACAGGGGAGCTAAAGCGCTCCAACAGGACCCTACACTCATACTAGAATCATAAGCTAAGGCCTGTTGCTGCAGTAGATCTTCTGCTTAAATACAAAGGCCGTCACACACAAGCTAAGCTAGAAATAATCAACATAGCTCAAGAGAACGTACTCAGTGGCGCTACAGCTGAAGCCCTGGGTCTGATTGCGCAGCTTAACTCCCTGCAAGATAGTAGGGGTGGAATCAAGGTTGATGCTGCTGACAGCACGACACTGACACAGTATGCACCAGTGGGGCTGGATGATTTTACGGAACTGGCACGCACTATGAGGACTTTGCCTGGGAAGGACACAATTAAAATTGATGCGAACGCCAAGGGAGTTGTGCATCCTGTTCGCCGACAACCAGCTACACTTAAGGAAAACATTTTTAACAAATTGGCCGAGATGGAGGAAGATGGTTACATAGCAAAAGTAGACCAGCCCACAGAATGGGTCAGCTCCATGGTGGTTGTCACACGCAAGGACAAAATAAGTATCTGTATTGACCCAAGCGACCTAAATAAAGTGATCGAGCGGGAACACTACCTGATGTGCACCATAGAGGAAGTAATCTCAGGCATACCAAGGGCAAAGGTCTTCTCAGTCTTGGATGCCAAATCTGGATTCCTCCAGATAGAGCTGGATGAAGCTTCATAATTTCTCACAACTTTCAACACTCCGATAGGGCGGTTCATGTGGCTGAGACTCCCCTTTGGTATTAAATGTGCACCCAAAATACTCCAGCGCATCATGGATTAGATGCTGGAAGGCATCAATGGAGCAGCAGGCATCTTAGATGACATTCTGATAGCAGCACCTACAGTGGAAGAACATGATGCCATACTTCGCAGAGCAGTCGATAGAGCCACAGAATACAATCTCAAGATAAATTTTGACAAGTGTCACTTCCGTCAATATGCCGTGCCTTATGTGGGCCATCTGAAAACAGCTAATGGTCTTAAGCCGGACCCTGCCAAGACCGAAGCGGTGATGCGCATGCCAGTTCCAGGTACAGAAGAGGGAAGGTCATGGAGCTGCCTGACACTTTGTCCAGGGCACAGCTAAGTGACAACACGCCTGAGGCAGGTGGCCTTGACAGTGTCTCCATGCTCAGTTTGTCTCCGTGAGTGACCAGAAATATACAGAGCTGCAAGAACGCACAAAAGAGGAGCCAAGCTGTCTCCAGCAAATAAATCCACAAGGGATGGCCGATCAACAGGAGGGAGGTGCCCATTTCAGTGCAGCCATACTGGGACTCGAGAAGCCAACTTGCTGTGTCGGATGGCATAGTGTACAAAGGATTGCGCATTGTAGTGCCACCCACCATGCGTGCACACAGGTTAGGGTTCATACATCACACTTATCTAGGTGTGGTAAAGGGCAAGCAATGAGCCCGTGAGGTCCTATACCGGCCAGGAATGAGTGCTGAAATTGAAAACATGATCCGGAATTGCTGTAAGTGTGCCGAAATTCAAAACAGACTTCCCACAGAGGGTCACTGATAGTGTAGTGGTACACACGCCTGAGTTCGCTCAGTGACGGGGTCTGTGTGTGTCCTGCGACTGGCTGGCGACCAGTTCGGGGTGTAGTCTGCCTTCGCCTGTTGACGGCTGGGATAGGCTCCAGCACCTGTATAGGATAAGCGATTTGGAAGATGACACATGACTTCCCAGAGAGTCGCTCAAGCCGACAGAAACGCCAGAACTACCGTTTGAAGAAGTAGCCTCTGACTTAGGCAAACAGTACATTATACTAGTGGACTACTACTCGAAGTATATTGAAGTAGATGAATTAAAAGACCAGCGTAGCAGGGCCACCACAGATGCCCTGAAGGCTCAGTTTGCCAGACTTGTCGCACCCTTCGTACAGACAATGGGCCACAATACTCGTCGGGAGAATTCAAGGAGTTCTGCAAGGCTTACGGCATCTTACACAAAACATCATCACCTCACACACCACATTCAAATGGAGAAGCAGAGCGTGCAGTGCAAACAGTCAAGAAGCTCTGGAGTAGGGCACCAGACAAGTACCTGGCGCTACTGGACTACAGGACTACTCCGCTTGATTCAGTAGGCCTGTCGCCAGCTCAGCTGCTCATGGGCAGGAGGCCTCACAATAAGCTGCCGACGGCGCGTGCGCTGCTGGAACTTATGGCTTATGATGCCCGTAGGGTTAAGCGGTTGCTCGACAGGTCCAAGTCCACCCAGAAGTTCTATTATGACCGCAAGAGAGCAGCCAGTACTTGTCTCACCCTACAACCTGGGGATGAGGTGCGAATGGCACCATACCCAGGCAATCACAGATGGTCTCCAGGTGTTGTACTCTGTTCCCACAGTGCTCCACGATCCTACGTGGTGGAGAGTGGGGGCAAGCAGTACCTTCGCACCAGCACTCCGATTGCCAACCGGTCTCGCCACGTGGATGAATATTGTGGTGCATAGCTGGAGAAGGGAGATGTAATGTATTGTGAGTTGTGTTCACTGTTCGCAATTGTTTATGGCAGTGTCCATCTCGCTTACCATACCGAGCGGGAGCAAGTCGCGGAAGTGCAACAATAAACAGACAGCGCTGCAGCCTGGACTTACACACTGTTTGGCTCGTCTCTTCCTTACTCGAGTAACTTACATACTACACATGGGTTCCCAGCCCTCTTCCTCGCACATCTGCACAACACACCCACACATCACGCACAAGCTGTCACAATACCCGCGACATCATGTTTACTTTTTTTCTAAGCCGATTTCCAATCACATGCAAGACCTCATTTCCTGAACTGGGGCTACAGCAAGACGTTTTAAAAAGATTTTTTTTTTTTGAATCAGCTTTAAAATTCTATCACTTCTGATATGATAACATAGAAGAGGAGGAAGCAGTCCATTAATTAGTCAAGCAAGGGCATTTCGACCTTTCAATCTTCTCTCTGTCTACTTAGCTCATGAAGCATTTGGTTCTCAATCCAAAATCAAGCTCTTCTATTTGCAGCACAGCCCAGCACACCCTAGCAGTTCCTCCAGAGCTCTCCCACGACGTGTCACACCCGTGCTGACCTTTCTTGCGGAACAAAGGTTCAAAGGGGACGAGGCGACAGAGCACTTCGCAGAAATGGGACACCCCACACACCCTCGGCGGGAACGCGCAAATGAGGGGCACAAGGGTGCAAGTGTGGGTAAATTTTTTTACACTTGTAACTTGTGCTCTCGAACCCTTCGTACACTAAGACTACGTGTGCACTTCAGCGAAGACGTAGGGTACAAGTGCGGGTATTAGGATTGGGCCAAGGATGCGGGCTCAGCCGAAGTGCGGAACAAGGGCTCAAAGGGGGCGGGCGACAGAGCACTTCGCAGAATTTGGACACTCTATAGTGTAAGGCCTACACACTAGAGGTAAAACCGGGCCTAAAAAATCCATCCCGACCCAGGCCCGCGGGTATTAAAGCCCGACCCAGCCCGACCAATTAACTTGATTGGCAGGCCCGAGCCCGAAGCAAACCCAAAATTTCATATCTTATTTGCAGAGTTGGGCAGCGACCCTCCGTCTCCAGTTTCTGTCCTGCATATTCAATCGACCCAGGTGGTCCCAGTCGGTCGGAGTCAGCCAACCGGCGTTGAGAACGGACTTTGCCGGTTGTGCGTCACATGCAGGTGCCGCACTCCTGATACGCGGTCGAATAAGTAAACAATAAAAAATAAAAGGATGTGGTGTACCTTGCGGTCCCCACAGACACAATGACATGTGCCACGTTTTTTGTAAATTTCACCCATCATGCTGTGCGTGTGTGTGTGTCAGTTGTTTTTGTTTGAAATTTTTTATTTGTTTGGCGGCATCTGCGTGTGACGTAAAGACCGGCGAAGGACGGGTCGGGACCACGTGGTCCGTTAAATATGCAGGATGGAAACCGGGGACGGAGGGTCGCTGCTCAGCTCTGTTTATTTGTGAGGACTCGGGAGGAGGAGAGGTGATTTATGATAATAAATGGTGATAAACATATATTTATTTAAAAAAAAAAAAAAAGTCAGCGAGAGAGAAGCCCGGCCCGACCCGACCCAAACGTAATGATTGACATTTTAGGGTCCCGTATTTCGGGCCGGGTCGGGCTCGGGCTTAAGATCTTACCTCTACTACACACTCGTACCCTCGGCGGGAACGCGCAAATGAGGGGCACAAGGGTGCAAATGTGGGTATTGGAATTGGGCCATACTCGCTGACGCAGTAGCATAAATCGAAGACGTCACACGAAGGGTCCTAATTCAGCAATTTTTGTACACTTGTCACTTGTGCCCTCGAACCCTTCAGGGACTTTGACTACGTGTGCACTTCAGCGAAGAGTGTAGGGTGCAAGTGTGGGTATTGGGATTGGACCTAGGAGTGCAAATGAATCAATTAACCAGTTGAAGTTTCAATCTGGTGTTAGGGTTAGGGCAGAGTCACCTGGTAGCATTGAGCGTACTGTAATTATTTTAATGTTAACTTTTTGATTTTGTTTATACTACAGCTAATACACAATTGTTAAATGTCAACAAAGTCAAATTTTGCGGGTGGCATGTTTTGAAGGGTGATTTGCATTCCGGACAAACAACAACATTTAAATCTTTTCCACTGTCATTTGCTTCAATGTATAATTTTGTTACAGAAAACAAAAATGTCAACAAATTACATTAGAATACATCTTTTCATCAATGAACTGAATATATTTTGTGTAAAACATTTAAGGTGAAATAGATATTTTCTCAGTTTAAAAATGGGGATTATAAATAAATAATACACAGCAATGGTGTAAGTAAAACATTTTTTATTTCCAACCTTTACAGATGTACTGTATCACTACAGATTACTCAAAGACTAAAAAGGTGGGACACTGTACGAATTTGTAACAAGTACATTTTCTAGTTATATAATGCAAAAAGGTTTACAAGAATAAATGCAAAACAAAACAAAACAAACGTAATGAAGTTTAACTGACAAACTGCCTGAATTTTAAAATGGAATTATGATATCTGGCCATGTGGGAGAACATATTTGACAGGTTTACTTGTAATATGTGGAAAAACAAGTGCAACAGGGAAGTGGAGAGGTTACACTTTTGAGCAATTAAACAGTACCGTTCCATAATATGTACACAGCCATTGCAGTATTTCACAGGGAAACAATGGGTTCTTATGACAAAAAGTTGTAATATTTCCTGGGCTAAGAGGGGTACTGTATGAAGATTTATGGATAAGCAGACAATTTAACTTAAAAGCATACAAATTGGTGATGGAAACATGTTTCTTTATACATAACTGTTAACATTCTTTTGTTTGAACGAAGTGAATACTGCATGATTCCACCAAATATCGAGTAAAATCGTTTTCAAACATCCAAAAACCTTCCCCATTGACCCCACCCTTCGTCTTGGGCATTAAAAAAAAGTATGAGGGGGAAAAAAAAGGATGCCTGTGGCAAACTCCCCCACCGCCCATTCCTTTCCCCCAATGTCTAAATAAGGTGGAATCGTGGTCCAGCGGTGGCGATGATGTCGCTGTAAGGCTCTGTCTGGGTGACTTCGATGGCTTGCTGCTTCTTGAGGACCAGGAAACTGTAGAACTTAGCAGCCGCCTGCTTCTTGTTGTTGTTCCGGCATAAGTCAAGCAGGCTGACAGAGTCTGCTCCAGTCTTTGCCATGACGCGCTACAGGGAGGATCGGAAGTTAGCCAAGTCATCAACACAACCTCCTTGCAGGTATTGGATACTCCATCATAGGGCTGAAGGATTTATCGTTATGTGACCGAAGTCGTGATCTCAAACAATGCGATTTTGAGATTGTCAAAGCTGCGTTTTTTTAAAGTGCACTTACCCCCGACGCTCACCTCAGCGGCATGCTACCGAGAGCAGGTCACACTAACCACCGCTGAACTGGTATAATTTTTTTTTTTTTTTAAAGCATCGTGCATAGTGTCTACGTCACGCTGTCGCGCGTACTTCCGGAAGTCATTTTGTTCGCAGCTGCTTGAAGGCTAGGCGTTAAACTGGCTTGCACAGCAGCAGCACGGACTATTTATACAAGAGTCGCTGTCCTGTGAAAAACACTTATCTCCAATTTTGGAAACTTTTTTAATTTTCACTTTAATGTGACGTCTGTAACGCGGAAACATGATTCATTTAAAAATCAAAAATGAAAAAAAAAAACGGAGATAAGTGTTTTCCACATGACGACGATATGTAAGTCCGTGCAAAGCATCAGCAATAAGCTGTGTGCTGCGGATCCTCTCCTCCGTGGTGACAGATAAACGACCCCACTAACAAGTAGTGTTTTCACCAACGAGGCGAAAAAGGAGTTGCTAAGCATGTTAATCGCTAAAGTGAAATGCAGAGTTCGCTAAAGTGAAATGCAGTGTTGGGAAAGACCCCAAATAAATGCTAAGCTGTACAGTAGAACTTTCACAGAAGTCTGGCTAGAACCGCGTTAGGGCGAAGCCTGCAGCTATGAACAGAAAATGTGTATTACAATCAATACGCAACATGCCAAAACTAAGGCGAGGCTACATTAGCAATTTAGCAGACACTAACACCGGAACAGGCTGCTGACGTTAACCAAGATGAAGAGCTCGATGTCAAACGAATATTTAATATTTATAATAATGTTAATTGCATATTTAGAGTACAGAGGTTTGAGATCTACACAATAGGTTGCAGAATTATTTTTATTTTTTAATCATTTAGCTTTGCTAAGGGACAATGTTTTTTATTTGTCAAATAGATTTCATTGCATAAAATAAAATGCAGACAAGTTTACATGAAAATGCAAAGTTTGAATGAACAGAAGGATATGATTTTTTCTGACCCCTTTCAACCCGGAAATATATATCTAGCCACATTCAAATAACCCAATCACACATATTCTCATTTTTATTTTTACACATACCATAACTGTTAGGACCAAAATATTCAATTAATACCACCATAATATGAATTTCAGGCCATATCGCTAAGCCCTCAGTCTCTGTTTGAAGCAGTTAAGTCCAGCAAAAATATGGGAAAAATATTGACTGTCCTCGTGTTAATGTCCTCGTGTCCTTGCATTATTACAGTGATAGCTTTTCATGTTTTTCATGGTATAATGGCATTTTTGTCATGTTTGTAAATGTTATTGTACTTTGTGACTCACAATAACATTTTTTCCTAAAATCGTTCAGCCCTTATTCCATCGTAACCAATGAAAACAAGCACGGGGATGTGAACAATTAACATACTTTGCCAGAGAGGCAATGTAACTTGCTGAAAGGTTAGAAAAATGATTTGATCTCGCCAAGCAAGTTTTTGTACCTGAAGCCCATGTAGCATCTGTTGGGTTCTCTTGTTCCATCGCTTCTCTTCCTGGTCCTGGTCTCCAGCCTGACCTTCTTCCTCCTAATGAAGACAACGCAAAATGTGTTTATTTCCTCCCTCTGTTACATTGCATGAGTATTACGTTCAAAAAACAATCATGTGTAACATTTGAATTATTGTATGAAGAGTATATTCTGTTGAAAGTTCACATAAATGCTTTGTATATTATTACTTGTTAAAATTCTAAAGGTTTAATTTATCTGAGCTTGCTTGGTAGAGAATTAAAGTGTACTCATCCCCAAATCAACTTTTTTATTTTTTGCTGATAAACTGCATAAATGGGTGTCTATATGTCCTGGTCATTTGGTTATTTTGGCATTTTAGCACATGTTTGTTGAAATCTTCAATCAGGGGCAAAAACATCTGTATGGAGTATTCTTCAGGTTATACACTGCAGTGCATGTCAATTTGGCTTTCTGTCCTCTGATTGGCCTAGCAGGGAATCCTGACGTCACTTCCAGAATCTTGAGTCGCTCTGCCATCGTGGCGTATAAAAGCAGTTGAGTCTCGTACATGCCTCTGAAGCGAGTTGGAAGAGTAGCCTTTGCAAACATCTTTATTCTGATATACAGGTTAGTGCTTTATTAGCATAGCATTTGGTTAGTTAATTTGGCATAGCTTGTTGTAGTGTAGAAATTATTTAGGTTGTAGTTTAGCTCAACAACCCACAACCCTCTCCCCCCCTCGCAAGCCCAAAGGTCATCCAGGCAACACCCACTTTGAGTGCCATTTTCAAATATTAATGGTGGGTGGAGCAAGAGTCTGGTAGGGGGGGTGAGTACCCTTTAAGCAACATCAGAGTAGGCTTTACACAACCAGGATTTTGGGGGCTGATCATTCATTCTTTTTTTTCCCCCAACAATTCAATTCAATGTGCATACAAATAAAAGGACAATTAGTTAAATTCATTAAATCAATACGATCACAAGATGGAGCCATAAATCTATCTAAAAATATATAGAATTTATTGCATATACTATGTAACCTTGGATTATGAACTTAATTGGTTCTGTAAGCGTGTTTGTAACCTGGAATGTCCAGAAAAGCGCTATATAAATCTGATGCATTATTATTATTTGTAAATAAATACGCAAATACAATCAACCATCCAATCCAGCCCCAAAACGAAGGAAAACTGTACTTATCTTTGTGTGTGGTTAAAATTAATTACATTACATTACAAATCTAACACAGATGCCGTTACTTTGTAACGAGGATGGTCGAGGATGCGGAACTTGTGCCTAACAGTGAAAAGGCTTTCCGCTCACAAGACAAGACTAAAAGAATAAGTAGACTAACGTTTTGACACAATGTCATCATAGAATGTCCCCGGAGTAAACAAGATTGTGTTGGCTTTGATGTCCTAATTCACACATTGGCAAATTATGACACTATAGTAGGTGAGGAACAGTTCACAAAATCCACGGCTCAGTTCTCGGTTTTGTGCCCATAGTTTTCGGTTAGGTATGCATTGACTCTTGGAAAAATCAATTATGCCCTCTATGGTGAGGTTAAAAGTGAAAGCATTAACTGTTGTTGTGTTACTGTTTAAAATGTTATTCTGCTTTTCTATTTATGCCAGCGTCATACAGTATAATGGCATTATTATTATTAATTATTAATTAATTATTATTAATGGCAGGGATTAAAGGAAAAAAATCCATTTGACTGAAAACTTTTTAGGGAGGCACGGTGGTCGACTACTTAGCATGTCTGCCTCACAGTTCAGAGGTCGTGGGTTCGATTCCGGCTTTCCTGTGTGGAGTTTGCATGTTCTCCCTGTGCCTGCGTGAGTTTTCTCCGGGTACTGCGGTTTCCTCCCACATTCCAAATACATGCATGGGAGGTTAATTGATCATTCAAATTCAAATCAATCAATCACATTTTATGTATATAGCACTTTTCATACATAGAAATGCAACTCAAAGTGCTGTAAAACATCCAAAACAACATAAAAAGAAGACCCGTTCACCGCCCTCCCTCCCAACAAACCCGAAGACATATTTCCACCAGTACATCAGCACTCACACTCAAAGCAAATTGGATAAATGAGATGGCCCAAGACCATTAACACATTTATAAACTAATAAAAGTACCTTAAAATCGATCCTGAAACACACGGTGAGCCATTGCAGCAATTTTAAAACTGGTTTAATGTGCTCCCGCCCTCTGGTTTTCGTCAGCACCCGAGCAGCTGAATTCTGCAGTAGTTGTAATGGTGTAATACTCTTTTTGGAGAGGCCAGAGAGCAAGGCATTACAGTAATCTAAACGAAATAAAGGAAGGAAATAAAAGCATGCATCAGCACTTCCGTGTTAGCCTGAGATAGAAATGGGCGGACTCTGGCGTTATTCTTAAGGTGATAAAAAACAATCTTAGTTACATTTTTAATATGAGGAATAAAACTGAGCTCAGAGTAAAAAATTACGCCCAAGTTCTTCACACAATGTGAGGGATTAAAAACTTGAAGTTCTGGTAAAAGTTTCTCTCTCTGACCTTCAGGACCGATAACTAAAACCTCAGTTTTGTCCTGATCAAACCTTGGGGAACCCCACGTTTAATTTCATGGGTTCTGGAGGAACAAGTATCCATACTTACAAAGAAAGATCGGTCTGTGAGATAGGAATAAAACCAGTTAAAAACAGTACCAGAGATGCCCACTAGGTTTTTAAGTCTATTTAATAAAATGTGGTGATCTACTGTATCAAAAGCAGCGCTTAGATCCAGTAGCACCGAGACTGTGAGTTTTCTCACATCTGCAGTGCACCTCAGATCATTTCAAATCCTTAAAAGATAAGAACAAAACCAGATTGATATTTCTCTAAAATATTATTTGTATTAAAAAAATTATTTAACTGGGGGAAAACCAGTTTTTCTAAAATCTTACTCAAAAACGGTAAGTTGGATACAGGTCTGTAATTATTAAAAACACTGGGGTCAGAATTGCTCTTCTTCAGAAGGGGCCTCACCACCGCCGACGACCGTCTGAAGAGAGCAATTGACTATATTTAAAATCTGTACCTCAAAGGATCCATAAAATGTCTTAAAAAGAAATGTGGGAATTGGATCCAAAAGGCAGGTTGTAGGATTTACCTGGGAGAAAACTTGACCAAGTGTCCTTGCATCAACCAGGGCAAAACTTTCCAGTGTTTTCTCATGTAAATATGATTGTCCAGGTTTATTAAAACTTGCATTTTGACGGGCTAAAAGACTGGCCCTTGTCATCGATTTTACTTCTGAAGTGGTCTGTGAAGTCTTCACAGAGAGCGTCTGTTGGTCTCTGTGTGGACTTGTTAAAATCAGAGCGAGTTAAAAGTTCAAAAGGTGGAGAAGAGGACTCTGGGGTTGTTTTTATTAACAGTAATGAGGTTTGGGCTGTTTTATTGTAGGATTTTAGTTGCTCACATGATATTTCGTAGTGTGCTGTAAGATTACTACTTTTTCTCCACCTCCTCTCTGCACTCCTGCATTTTCTTTTTGATATCTTGATTGCATTGTTTCTCCACGGGGGAACGGTCTTTATTTTTCTTGTTTTAATTAAAAGTGGAGCTACTGAATCAAATGATGATTTTAGATTTAGGTTAAAATTATCAACAATAAAATCACAGGGTGCAGGTAAAATGTCAGCAGCAGTGCTTTTTAAAATCTCGATAAAATTTGCAGCCACCTCAGAAGATAGGTAGCGTTTCTTCACTGTTCTCACCGGGGCTGCCAGATGGTTAAAACTGGCGATGTTAAAATAGACACAGTAGTAGTCTGACACAGCAAAGTCAACAATAGAGGACACACCGGCAGACAAGCCATAAGTTATGACCAAATCTAGGGTGTGTCCCCTTTTGTGAGTTGGCTGCGAGACGTGCTGTTTAAAATCCAAGCAGTTTAAAAGGTTTAAAAATTCTCTGGATAGTGCGTCCGAGAAGTCATCCACGTGTACATTAAAATCACCGTTATTAAAATCCTGTTGTAATTGGAATATAAAATGGATAAGAAATCTGAAAATTCTGTAATAAAAGAAGTGGAATGATGGGGAGGTCTATAAACGGTAATGCAGAGAATAGGGGGACTGCTAAAAATAAAAGCGTGATATTCGAATGATAAATAGCTGTTAAAAATGACCTCCTTTGAGATAAGAGTATAAATAAAAATTGATGCAGTCCCACCCCCTCTTTTTCCCATCCCTGGTAGAAAATAAGTTAAAATTCGGGGGGGCAAGCCTCGGTGAGAACAACTGGAGCATCTGTCCCAAGCCATGTCATGTCATGAGGGAACCCTTAGGACCACAGCCCCAGCGTTGGAAACAGCAGCAGATGTCTCCTGCCGAAGCGCAGCGATAGGAGCAGGGGAGTCGCTCGCCAGGACGGCAAAGCGATTCCTCAGGACCAATTGGGGTCGGCCCCCAGACGCCCCTCCGGCCACGGGACTCCACCTCGACCCAGGTGTCACTCTGCAGCGGTGTCGAGCAGGATGGCCCCGGGCAGGCAACTGGGTCCCACTTCACTGTGTCCGAAAGCCGTCGTCGTTGCTGTCAGGATCTCACGAGCGTGCCTCCTCATAACCACGGCGGAGAGTTTGGGGAAACGGGTCGCGAAACAAGAAATGACCGATTCCTTTTCCTGGAGTTCCTCTGACAGCTGACGAATATCCCTTCTCAGGTCAGAGATTGTTTTATTTGCCTTTTCCAAGAGGCTATTGTGGTCGTCGCTGTCGTCTATAGTCATTTTAATTAACTAGCCCCAAGCTAGGCTGTTGCCGACATACGCTAGTTGTATGCTAGTTCGTGAGATCAAACGTGATTCACTGACTTAAAAAAAAAGTTAAAAATGAAAATAATATAAGAGTCTCCAAGTAAAAAAATAAAATACAATCCAAAAAAGTAAAAACGCACTGCGAAGGTGAGGTAAACTCGAAGAAAAAACTGCAAATCGTTTGCGTGGTGCCGAAGCTGGATCATTGCCCCTAGATGTGATTGCGAGTGTGGATGTTTGTTTGTCTTTGTGTGCCCTGCAATTGGCTGTCCCCTGCCTACTGCCCAAAGACAGCTGACCCTCGTGATGATAAAGCGGTATAGATAATGGATGGATGAAAACCTTTTACGCTTAAAATGACTGCGGTCAATTAACCAAATTTTTGTAGTGCAGTGGCGTGCACACTGATTATTTTCAAATACAGTGGTCAATCTTCTTACGAAATCAATTGGTTCTGTAAGAAATTTAAGTAGAAAATGTTGTAAGTAGAGACGCGTTTTCCATGTAAATGCCCTACTCCGTTCCAAGACCCCCAATATTCAGACATAAATGTTTTATAAAGCATAAAAATGCATCAAAACATGTAACAATTACATGTTGCAATTAGATTATTGCACAATAAATGAGAGTTGTGCATAATGTAAAAAAAAACAAAAGAATTAAAAATGAAGGCCGTTTACCTTTTAATTGCTTTCCTCATCGCTTTTTGCCCTCTTTGGTTAAACAACTGATTTAATAACATGGCGACTGTCGACACATTACGGTCATATTCTTTGGCGGGATCAAACAAACGCATCCCCCTTTCATACTTTCCTATTATCTCTTGCTTTGTTTGTATGGACAAAAAAACGATGTTCTCCTTTTCCTCGTTTCTAATTCACATAAAACTATTGGAAGACCTCATGGCCCGAGGGGCAAATGACGAGGACGCTGCATATATCTATATATTTACCTACCTATCCACACACAGAGACATACGAAAGAGGTCCCTCTTAGCCAATGGGATTCCAGGAAGATGCTAAGGTAGCCAACGGCAGAGCAGCTATGAGTATGTTGCGTTCAGGGAACTCCGGACCTGTGAGTAGCAGCCCATACTGCGAGTATTAGCTTTTCCCTTTGGTATCCTGAAATTTCTTTCGTAACAAGAGGCAATATTTTCCTGTTGAGGTGTTTCGTAACTTGAACATTTCGTATGAAGAGACGTTCGTAAGTAGAGGTACAATTGTACTGAACATGACAAATACATATCCAAACAGGGAGAGGTTTTCACAAACAAAAACAAAAGTCATATCTTGTGCATTCCAGACATGAAAACGGGTCAGGGGTGGAAGGTGAGACGTATACGACCCCTGGAGGGGAGTCCAAGTTGCTTCCCCGAAAGGAAAATCTTTATATTTCATATGTAAATGCATCCATTTGATGCATTTTGAGAAAAAAATAAATCAAGCACAGTATCAATGTATAATCAAGTCATGGTCACATTATACTCTGTATTCTGAACTGTATTCTGTTCCAGTCTCTCGTTACCAGTCGTTAGTAACATAAACCAAGTACCATAATATTTAAGTAATGTAACTTCAGCTACCTAGTGATGATGCAGCATCAGGAGCAACTGAGGCTTCTGTATCTTGCTCACCAATACATCGACATGGTCACAATGGGCGGGGATTGAACCCACAATCTCTGGCTTGGGTGACGACCACTCTACCACTGAGCCGTGTCGCCCTACTTACAATTCCCGCGGCAACTAGAAAACAACAGTCTCTACATATTCCAGCTGTCAGTACAGCTTTACTGTGACGAGGTGCGACGACAACAGTGCACATGACATTTTCATCTGTCAAAACGCACACGCCTGGTTTTTTTTTTCTTACTTGTTCCAAATGACAGAAATCCGTCTATAATCCCTGGAGGCATATCAAATAAACTGGATGGCAAAGGGTACAACCCAATTCATGCATCCTTTAAAAACAACAGACAAAGTCACGACTCACAGCAAACACACCAGCCTTGAGTTCAACTAGAACAGCCCAGATCTCACAATGACAAAGTACATTTGTGACTAAACTGAGAAAAGATCGTTATGTCAGTTTCAATACTTGCTATGCTACTTTTGTTTGGTTTACCATGAGATGCCTGGGCTCCACAGGTTGGAAAGCGATGATCTGACAATGCACGCCGCCATCTTGGCTTAGGGCTCATGAGAAGAGGGAGGAAAAAAATAAGTTGTGCAAATGGACTGAATGGAACACGGACAAACCTAACGGTTTGGACAGTTTTCAAAAACCATTCCCTGTATTACAACCAATCACAAAATGTGTATACAGTGCCAAGCCGATCAAATCGGTATTAAGTCTAGTGTATAGTTTTAAGTTGTTGCATAAATATATTGTATAGATTTTTGAGAAAAAGAAAGCGTTGTTAAAAATGTGACTCAATCATTCTGTTCTCAGGTGTCAGTACGGGGGAGGGAGAGAGAGCGGGCAAGCGATACAGGTATGCAAGCTGCAGTTAAGTGTGTGCTCTGTGTCGTTTCGTTTATGCGCCAGCTACAGCCATACAACAGCTTTAGTGTTGACAAAAGCGAGTTCACTGACTCATGCCTCCATGACTTATTGTGGACACTACAATATTATGGACTTTTTCTAACTCGCCTTCGAATGAACGTAGGTTGCCCACGTTAGCCCTCACACGTTCCTCAATGTACACTGTGAGGCAACTGGCCTGATGGCTCTCAATCATTGTTGCTCCCTTTTGAACAATCTGTGTGCATTTTGAACGCTTCACAGAACACCTGCTGTTCCTCCAGCCTTGTCAACGAAATCTCGCACGTCATCTCGTCATGATTTCGTCACCAAAGACCTATAAGGTGGACCCCATTGTTATGAACCCCCAAAAATTTTCAGAAGACAATGATAAACATATAATATGTGTTTTCAATTATAAAGGGGTGAAAAATGTGGGGAAAGAACCCCTCTCTCCCTCCTACAATATTAAAAAGTATTGGGGGGAACCTGCGCAAATACGAATCTGTGTCTGCTGAACCACTTTGTTGTCAGATTAAAAAAAAGGGCGTCAATTAAATAGTTTTCTCATCGTGGACGAAAACAATACTGCCCAATAGTCCCCACAAATAGTTGACGATTGATGATATGCGTCATTATATTGCACAGCTCTAGCTGCCATTTTGTACATTCACTATAGCTGTAACAATACACTATAAAGACCGAAAAAGCGCAATCCAGTGGAACCTCGGTTTTCTTATGCCTCAATTTTTAAAAAAAAAAATCTGTTTTCAATGATTTTTCCACCAAAATGTTTCTGTTTTTTGTCAGGCTGAAAATAGTCAGCACAAAGCTCCACCACCTGCCTGCGTGACTCAGCCACTCATTTGAGCACCCACACAAAGCATTTCATGCACCTGCTGTTAGACTAAGCATCTTTGGCACCCAAGGCCAAGCAGTCAGGGCAGATTTCAATGTTGAAAGATGATGTGTCAGTCTTCTCCCGATTATATAAACCGGTAGTCATGCAACACAGAGAGATGGACATGAGCACCTTACTTTAAGCGCGAAAACCATCCATATACTCTCCCTCTATCTGACAGGGAAAACTACGGCTCGGAAAGAAGGCAGATCTTCTAAATGTGCTGACAAGTAAAGACAACAGGAACATCCAGGTAGTTTTGATGTCAAAGTACTTGACAGTGCTGCGGTGGTGCATTTCCTCTGAACTACCAATATTAGCACATTCGATGAATATGACAGTTGTGTCTTTGTTCCCCACGTCATAAAACAATTGGAGACCTCCAAAAGAGTTGACATGGTCTGGGATACATAAATCACCAGCAGCATAAGAGTCAACAAGTGAGAAGCAAGGCAAAAGGATACAACGAAAGATAGCTGGCCAGAACAAATGGCCAGGGAATTGGCCTGATTTCCTGCGTGACCCTATGAACAATCAGGAACTCTTTAGCTTTCTCTCCAAGATGATTGTATCCACTTGCCTGGCCTGAGGGCAAGCTGGTCTTTATTGCATCTAGAACCAGGGTGGTCGGCAGAGGCACCCGTCACTCCATGCTGCCATGTAACCATTAAGAGGCTGACACCAGGATAACGATTCACCTTGCGTGATGCCCTGGAGCATGGCTCTTCTACCTGTGGATAAGGATGTTGTCTTTATCCTCATCAGCAAGTTCTATGCCCTTCTCACCATGTATCCAGCTGCAGACATCTGGGTTGATTTTGGTACTGATAAAAACTACACATCCTGTATCTTCAGAGAAATACAATCTGCCATGCTCTGCGCAAAGACAAGTCCACAGCTCTTCCCGTCTTCCACCGTTTCACCGGCTGTGATACAACCTCTGCATCCTGCGAGAAGGCGAAGAACACAGCATGGGTGGCTTGGAATGCCTACCTTGAGGTCACCAAGGCTGGCAACTAGACGGCAGCAAATCCACACACTCCCGTGACGATAGATGCCCAAGATTTTCAACTACTTGAGCGTGACACAGTCGTCCTTTATGACAATACAAGTGATTTTAAATCTGTCAATGAATCATGGAGAGAGTTGTTCTGCCAGGAGAACAAAACGATGGAACACATTCCACCAACTCAAGACTCATTGCTGCAGTACGTGAAGTGAGTTGCCTACCAGTGTGGGATCTGGGTAACATCTGAACTGTCCCAGCAAACACCAAGTCCAGAAGGATGTGGATAGACATTTGATGGAGACTGCCAGGCCTGGCTTCCTGTGTGGAACATTCTACCAATGGCATCAAAAGCCTGCAGTGGACTGGTCAAGTGTGGTTGTAAAAGCGCTAGTGGCTATGGTGCAAGTTGCTCATGCAAGAAGGCACACTGGAATTGAACAGTTTGCAGTTGTAAATGTGACATAATTTGACTGCTTACTCCATTGCCCTCGACCCCTGTATCCACACTAGGGATGTGCGCGACTAGTCGTTTTACCGTCTACAATTTATTAAACGTTTACTATTTTACGAGTCAGTTAAACGCTGCATTAAGTATCACGCATCTTGTTCCTCACGCCTCTGCCTCTGTAAACAAGCTGAGCACCAAGAGAAAGAATTGCCCCCCCCCCCCTGTATATCGAGTCTGAGTACGTGGTGCCAAGTCGCAAACCAATAATGCCCCAACTCAAGAGTGGCCATAACCAAATGAAAGAGTAGCTACTACGAGCGTTTGAGCGGGTCAACTAGTTAATGCCTTAACTACCGAATCTTACATGACTATAACGTGTATAACGTATGTGGACGAAGGACATCGATGCTGTGTGCTTCATGCGCCCTGGACGTAAGACACACAGCTGAAAACTTGGCTGCTCTCCTGCGGCGTGTGATGGGTACGTGACACTAGAAAATAAAGTTGTCGCCTGTGTGTATGATAATGCACCTAACATATGGCGAATGAGACCCTGCTGGACTGGGAGTTGGTACCATTACTCATTACATTATTCATAATAAATGCCATGCATTGCATTGGCAAATGTATCAGAAATGTATTTCTCTTTCAATTGTTCACTTTTATTCCGTCAGTTGTTGTTACATCAATAGAATTTAAATTAACAAACTGTCAATGTTTGGGCTGTACTACTGTAAATACACAAAACATTTGCATTTTAAACTTTGAATTCAATATGTATTAAATTGCAAGTTTTCTTGCTTATAGCAAATAAAATTTGAGACTAGTCGGCGGGCAAATTAGTCGAAATTCCCAACCCTAATCCAAACGCACACTGACAACACCATTGGTTACATATTATAGTCTCAAATTTTATTTGCGACTAGTCTATAAGCAAGAAAACTTGAAATTTAATACATATTGAATTCAAAGTTTAAAATGCAAATGTTTTGTGTATTTACAGTAGGGGCTATTTTAGCCCAAACATTCAGGACAGTTTGTTAATTTAAATTCTGTATTTATATTTATTTTAATAAATGTTTTTGTATTATTTTTCACAAGCGCTTTATTTTTGCCCTTCGCGGGGTCGGTAATAAAGATAATACAATAATGCAGCTGTTACTAAAAGCATGCTACTGAACACCAATTAATTGGCTAACCTTGTCTTGCTTTAGAAAGAAAGTATATATGACAAACAATGCTGCATTTTAAGGGCAAGCAAGGAAAGTCTATCTAATCTAAGCAATTTATGTAATTATATGGTACCTGATGTATCTGTATGTACAGTAGCTGCTGCTACGCATGATATAAGCTAAATATTAGCTAGATATGTGCATTTGTTTGTTGAACATGTTGGCTCAATATTGCAATTAGACGTATTTAGCCAATTCTGACTTTGGGTCATGAGCCGCATCAAGGCCGCGCTGGCCGAATGAGCCAGCCGGGCCGCCTCGGCCCGGATTACCGACCCCGCGAAGGGCAACTGCTGCCACCGCGGTGTCCCAGCGGCTGCCGCAGCTGTGGAGATCTGTTGGAAGGGCCCACCCCACCCTGAGTCGCCACCGCCGCTGCCCACGCTTGCCGGAAGGGACGAGGAGCTGAGCGCGACTGGGGGCGAGCTAACGTGGTACTGTTGCTACGCAGCTTGCGGCAGGAGACCGAGGCTGCGTGCCGCACATGTGGTTTCTCATCACTCCGGGAGAGTGGTTGTAAGCGAGTTTATGCTTACAAAGCCTACAGACGACCTTGTTGTCATCTGCTGCATCAAAATACTGCCAAACGGTGACGGTGTTTTTCGTGGGAGCTTCGACATCTCTTTCCTTCCCCAAACTTAGTGTCCCCGCCCCCTACTACGTGTGCCTGTGGGCAGGGGGGAGAGGAGCAATTCTCTCTCTTGGTGCTTGGCTTGTTTACAGAGGCAGAGAGACGTGAGGAACAAGATGCGTGATACGTTTAATAAATCGTAGACGGTTAAACGACTAGTCGCGCACATCCCTAATAAACAGTGACGATTGTTATGTCATATTGCTGTAAAATGCAAATCTCCCACATAGCCTCTACCAGCAGATTTTAAAGGGAAAAAAGGAAAATCAAAGAATAACTTTAATGTAAGCAATGTTAAATCCAACAAACTTTTGTAACGTGCGCATCACTAGATTTCATGCAATTCACAGGTTTCAAGCACGTCTGATTTGAGTTCCCAATCGCTGAGAAAATGCGCGGTGGAGGCAGTAAAAGACAGTGTAGTGTGTCCCGGGATGTCCATCCATCGCAGGTAAGACCCACTCGTTCTTACGACTCGAGTGCATTCAATACCTGAAGCCTGGTCTCTTCCTACAAAGTTGTAATTGTTTTCTCAATGAAATGTTTTCGACTTTATTTCGTAGTGTGGCTCTAGAATGCGCATCATGTAGCGAAAACCATTATTCTCAACTACACTATATGGGAGGAGATCCTTGCAAATATACACACAGATCGACTTTGTCCCGGGAGAATTAAAAGGGAGTTTTGTTTGCAGTAGAGAACACACGCTGGTCTGGCCAGGATGCAAATCTGGCAATCACGCCCCAACCCAACAGTAGCCATAACCAAATGAAAGAGGAGATGCTACGAGCGTTTGAGCGGGTCAACAATGTGGCCATAACTACAGACAGATGGACGTCCAGAGCCACCGAATCTTACATGACTATAACGTGTCATATGTGGATGAAGGACATCTCCGCAGCTGTGTGCTTCAGACATGCGCCTTGGAGGAAAGACACACAGCTGAAAACTTGGCTGCTCTTCTGCGGCGTGTGATGGGTACGTGACACTAGAAAATAAAGTTGTCGCCTGTGTGTATGATAATGCACCTAACATATGGCGAATGAGACCCTGCTGGACTGGGAGTTGGTACCATTACTCATTACATTATTCATAATAAATACCATGCATTGCATTGGCAAATGTATCAGAAATGTATTTCTCTTACAATTGTTCACTTTTATTCAGTCAGTTGTTGTTACATCAATAGAATTTAAAATTAACAAACTGTCCTGAATGTTTGGGCTGAAATATCCCCTAAATACACAAAGCATTTGCATTGTAAACTTTGAATTCAATATGTATTAAATTTCAATGTTTCTTTCTTATAGACAAGTCGCAAATAAAATTTGAGACTAGTCGGCGGGCAAATTAGTCGAAATTCCCAACCCTAATCCAAACGCATACTGACAACACCATTGGTTACATATTACCTAATCTCTCACACAGTCACATACCATTCATTTAAAGCGGAAGTCAACCCAAACATATTTTTTTCATGAATTTGTTCTATGCAGGCCCACTAGTTGAAACACGGCATTCTGATGAATTTTGTGTTCGTGAAATGTAAGTTAAGCAGCAAAATGCACTCGTTTTTAGCCATCTCTGGTGGTGGCCATTTTGTCTTCTGTCGAGTGAAAATGACATCGCAACTGCTCACAACAACCAAACCACGGCTCAGATTCAGAAAACAGGTCAGCCTGCAATGTAAGGCTCTTTTCAGAATATATTAAACAAATGCGAGGCTCGCTTACCCTGACGTCAATGACAGTTGCAGTAGGTGTAAACTGTCACTGGCTAATCACACCCACGTTTTGGTCATCTCCTAATCTTGTCAGTTTTTGGCATCAGGTTTTCGATACTGCTTAAAGCAGAACTTTACTTCAACCGGTGCACAGCCTTCTTTGGTTGCCCTCCTCTTTCGACACCAGCTCTGCGGCAGCTAAACGTCCTGTACTGGCCTTCACAACACCGTTGGCGAGATTCCAAATTCTAATGAAATTGAAGCATGCTCTCCCCCCTGACACCTCCCTGTTAGCTGGCTTCGAGAGGTTCTGATTGATTAAATTAGAAAAGATGAGATTTTTGTTTTCCGGCGCCAGTGGTGTCTTTAATAAGACCTGGCAACCCTTACTTAAGGGAATATTTAGATAACCTTATGATCCACCTGGATAACAAATAGAAGGGAGAAAAAAATGGTTTTAGTATTACTGCAAAGCAGAGCTTGGAGACTTGAATATTCCCCGCATGATGACGAGCCGGCAGCTGCTTGGCTCTGCGAGTAGAGGTAACAAAACCACAGCTCTAAATTGGTGTTTTAAAGCGAATTAACACTGAATAAACGTACCCGTAACCTTTGCTTCATCACTAGTTTACATGGGCCAAGCATCTTCCACTGAACTGTCGTGACCGCTCTCCAGCTAACTTAGCTTAGTATGGCTTGCTGCCTACTTTATGTCCGTCTCATTGCCAAGTGCTGAGTTGTCATGATTGTAGGTGTAGACCACTTATGTCAAAGTCAAGGCCCGCGGGCCGGATGTGGTCCTTCGCGCCTGCTGATGACATCACGCTTTAACTTATATTGTAGCGTCTTCCAAGAACAGATGTAGTTTAACGATCACATTTTATTGGTCCAAACGGCTACTGTGGGCCGCAGCCGACGCCAATACTGTACGACAACCGTTCAGTCAAGCTCTCCTCTTCGTCCTCAGATACACTAGCTTGCATGCCCTCCCATCAAGCGAGCCGCACGATGCATTCATTAACCTCGGAAACAACACAACTTGGCAAGACACAAATTTGACCACAACACAGATAACCCAATTCGTTACACTATTTCTGTAGTATATTTCTTTGCATCTTTGTTTGCCACTCCCTGGCTGTTGTTATAACGAACTTTACCGCTACTTTTGCAAGGATCGTCCTTCGGTCGTCTTCCTGCCGATTCAAGACTTCACGTCACTTTCAGAATTGGATTGTGGTGAAGTTATTCGGAGTAAAACACGCTTTATTAAGAAAAACTTCATGTTAGAAAGCTCACGTTGTTTTACTATTAGTTGGCATTTGATGAATTCATTGAGTTTCTACATAGTGCTGAGATGTCCCATATTGTGAGCAGGCATTGGACTCTCCTCGAGCGCAAAGTGTTGATAGCGAGTGACTTTTTAAAAATTTTTCCTCCTTCGACACAGCTCGTAGTTTGTTCGTGCCAGCAAAGTCAGTAGTTACAGATTGCCCGTGTTTCACCACGTTTGCTGTTGTGTGTAAATGTTAAAAGGTGAGTTTAATCATTTAACCTGCACCATCCTTTATAAACATGCCAGGAATGCTGGTACAACCTGCAAAGTTGAATAAAAAAATCGAATGTACGACCATTTTAATCATCTTTATCATTAATTTGTACACATCTTAAAGAATTCAAGCTCATGATGGTTATATAAGAGCAGTTGCTTGCTGGTGCAATATTCTGCAATTCACATATGATCCAATTAGTCGACCAATTGCGACTATTATCGGTGACTAATTGGCAAGCAAAATAGTTGTTTATGGCAGTCCTAAAAAATATATACTTTTTTGCTTACAATAAAATTTGATTTATTATATTAAAATTGAAATTTATGTTAAAGTTGTATAAAATTAAAGTAGATTATTCAAAAATATCTTTGGAAGGATCCCTCTCTGGCCCCAACTTAAGCCTCCAACTTTATTTTTAATTATCATTCTGAAACTTGCCGGTAGAAGTAAATCTATCTGAGACTGTTATGGCAGAAGATGCGACAGAAGGACGTGTTAATCATGAAGACAGCACCCTAGCTCTTATAGTTTCATAGTTTTCTTGGGCAAATCATTTGAACTGCGGTTAGCAAAAAAAAAAAAAAAAAACTTTTTTTGATTTGGCAACTCTCAAAACAAATACACAGTATGCAACGCTCATGGTCTACGTGGATGGTTGCATCGCTGGGCTTGGAAAACAGCCCGCCAATGTCACAGTGTCATCAGCTAAGTTTATCACACTTCTTAATTTTGTAATTGATTATACATTCCAAAAACCACATCATCAAGTCAGCACCATTCAGTGTTTGCAACTTTCAATATGAATAGGCCATGCTAAAGTGCACGTTATATTCAGTGCATGTTGCATGAGGGGTTAGGAGGAGTGAAGTGAGGCTACATTCAAATCTTGCTAGCAGCTTAAAATCGACAAACTCGACCTTTAAATGTACTTCTTAAAAATCAAATCAAATTGTGTAGTGACAGTAACTTCTATCACATTGAAAGTAAAACCATGCCTTAATAAGATCCTCCAAAAGGGGTCTGTTCCTCTCTACCACACTCTTAATTCTGCAGTTACCTGATGAATGGTGAGATGGAAAGTGGCCCTTTCTAGCTTGTTCTGGTATTACATCACATCACATCACTGAAATCTGAAACAACTAACCTCTTCTTCATCGCTCTCATCCTTCTTGTCTTTGCTCTTCTCTCCGAGAAGGTCCAGTTCAGGAACGAGCTGCGTAAGGTTAACGGTGGTCTCCTCGGGGGGTAGGTCGACCTGCGACATGTCTAGCCTCTGAGACAAGACCGAGCGGTCGGCCAGCTGTTGCGGCGGCTGCTGCGGTTCTAAGGCAGCCATCTGAAAGACAACAGGGCCAATCAATGCCAACCAATGGGCAGTAGAACTCACTAAGGTTGGGTTCTCCCCTATTACAAAAACAGTTTTGTCAAGACATTTTTGTTGAACTTACTGGCACGGCACTCTCCTTTTCAAAGGTCTTGCGTTTGACACCACGAGGGGTGGAGGGAGGCGGCATGACCGTCTCATCCAGTGTTGTCCTGCTGCCTTCCATTGCAGAGGCAGCCAGCATGCTTGGCTCTTCCATGATAGTCTGATCTGTATGGTGATTGAGGGAAATTGCTACTGAACAGCTGTAATTGATAACTACTAAATTGGAATTGTCAATGGGCCCCCAAAACTGCTCTTACCAATTACATCTCTGTGCTGACCCATAACATCCTCTCTGGGCACCTCCGGGTTCTCCAGCTCTTTGAGGAATTCATCCAAACTGTCAGCTTCGCCACCCTTTCTCCTCTTCCTGAGCTCGTCTGGCACCAGAGGTGTCAGGCAGCGTGTGAACATCTAACATTTAATTGTTGAGAGAAGATTAAGAAAATTGTTGAATATAAAGGACCATTATAAAAAATATGCAGCCTCATAGTTAGACGGGGGTGAGACAAATGATAAATAACTCTGATAAATTATGCATCAACACACTTTTTCTTCAGTATTCCGAAGAGGCACATGAGGCAGTGAAATGGGGGAGCGGGGTACAAAGAGCCATCACTTTCTCATTCTGTTCCTTAAATCTCACTACTTGGGCAGCATACCAATGAAAGATGCAACTTTAAAAAATTCCCATTTAACTGGCCAATGAGCACAAAAGGGATGTTTGCTTTTGGCCTGCTGCTAAACACATTGGGTGGGAATGCTCACTCTAGGCAATTTTTGTAAATCTGGAAACTTTACAACACTTGGACATTAATCAGCCCAAAATCTGAGCTTGTCATTCTAATGCAGTGGCTAATTATAATACCCAACATTCATTACCTTGAGCAGCCTGGCATTCCAGAGAGGCTGGGCTGGAAGAGAGAAGAGCTTCTCCACTCCCCCGGTCTCCTTCCACATCATCAGCTTTTTAGTAGGAGGGGCAAGGTCCAGGGTGGTCACAATATCGGAGTAGTCAGAGAGTTGGGCTCTGATGGTTTTACTGTCCAACTCCTTCACACTGTCCACAATCAGCTTCCTCTTACGCTTGGCCTTGGTCTCTTTCACTGCACAGAAGTTGAAATAATATCACTGTAACTTTGTATAGTCATCAGCGTTGTTAAATGGAATGATTATAGAACAAAACTGTGAACATTTTTAATTAAATTCCATGTGAAAACTATTTTTTTAAGCCATACAATATGGATATTTGACTGCCCAGTACCATATGGTTAAAGCGACATTTAAGTCAACATTGATAATAAAAGTCCTGCATGTGCATTGCAGCGTTAGCTGCGAAGGGAAGAGACTTGCTTCCCAAGTACATGCAGTACATGGGTACCCATTACGTCGATGGCAAAGGCATTGTGGGTAGATCACCAGCCTACCATCCATCCTCACTACTGATTTTAAAAAAAATGTTTTTTCCTTCACATAAAACATAATCCAAAACTCTCGATGGGAGATTAAACAATTGTTCGTGAAATGACCATAGAGCCTAGTATAGAAAAAAAAAAAAAAAAAAAAAAAAAAAAAGAAAATCCTCACTACTGTATTGCTACGTTCATTCATGGAGCGTTTCTGGCCGCGCGTTTCAATTGGAGTCAATGTGGTTTGCGCGGGCGGGCGTGGTTGCGTGCGGGGCGGTGCGAATGATGCGTTTGGAGCGGTGGGATGAGCAGCGAAGCGTATAAACAAGTCAACTTTTTTGTCATTTCGCCTCAGCCAATCAGCATCGGACATACTACGTTTCACACACAGCCACACAGCGTCCTGTTCACTTGGCTGCTTACAGTTCTTGAACTTTACCAAGACAGCAATATTGATAGCATTAGCATAGTGTGCAAAAAAGTTGACTTGTTTTATACACGCCGAATGGAGCGAATGGGCGGATTGTTGTTGCTGCAATGCTACATAGGGTGATGCAGTCATGGAAGGTACACCAGCATATACAATACATATAAAAATAATTCTCAAAATATCTATGATTGTGTTTTGCATTTTTAGTAGGGAGTAGATCATTTTGACTCTGTCATGTCATAAGTAGCTTTCAGGCTGAAAAAGTGTGGGCACCCCTGGTGCAGTAGGTCAACTTCTTTGTAAATCGAATTAATCCCAAGTAAAGCATTTGCTCTTACAATTGTATTATGTAGAACATCCTTGTCTGGCCATTAAAAAGCATGATGCTGTATAAATATAAAATGTAACTTAAAAAATTGTCTGCCCATTTAATACCGCTTTTATGATCCGGATCTGGTTAAATAAATAATGTAAATGATGGTTCACAAAAATTAACAAAATATTTTTCTAACCAGTGATGTCGATGGGCTCCAGTGCAAACGCTTCCTCCTCGTTATGAACAAGAGTGGTCTGTTCGGTCTGGTCAGCCATGGCTGGCAGTGGCTCTGCCGGCCCGGATTCTGGGCTGTCTGGACCCGCTAGACACACAAGATATGAAACGGAAAATTTAATCAGACACAGGTGTGATTTTACACAACTACTCAAGTTTCCAAACAACACAACACAATCTTTATATTTTGCAGCAAGTTCTTACGTGATTGGAGGTTGTCAAAATCATCCTCATCATCTCCATGATCCGGAGGCATCATGACGCTCGCAGTGATAGCGGGGGGGTCATCAAAAATGCCACCACCATCTTCAGAGCTAAGCAGCTTATCCACTAAAAAAATAAATAAAAATAAAAATCACCACTTCCACATAAAATACTAACAGGGGAGCTACCAGGGAGGGGTTTGAAGAGTTCACCTAACATCCCTCCATCACTGTTGCCCATGGAGGCATCACCAAAGTCATCATACTCCATGTGGTTGGATTTATCGGGCAGATTAGCTGGACCAGGCTCAGGCTCGAGCAAAAGGTTCGAGGCTGTGGCACCGTGCATGATGTCCTCCTCAAAGGTGCTGGCATCACGCATCATCTCCCGGTCGTCCATGCCAAAGTCAGCTGAGGAGAACAGCAGGTTATTCTAAATGTGACTAGAGTCACACGCTACTGAAACAAAAAGGTAAAATGCATGTTTCTGAATAATGATTTTTAAAGATTGGTACATCACTGTTATGACCTACCAAAGTCATTGTCTTGCAAAAGGCTGAGATTGCCAACATCCTCTCGCATGGTAATCTCCTCAACTCTGCTCTGGTTCAGAGTGAACTGCTGGGCCACATCAATGTCACTGTGTAAAGGACACCAAAGAGAGCAATGCTGAGTACAACATATGGTGCATAATGAAGGGAGCGGAGACATACATTCTTAGAATATCAGCATTCATATCTTTTTCAAGGATGAGATGATCTTAATTCTTAACAGTAGACATGGACTTACTCCAGATCAGGAAGTGGCTGGTCAAAGTCATGAAACTCTTCAGGTAAGGTGATGGCATTGTATGCCGCCTCTCTGTTTTCCTCAGGCAAATCTACCACACCTGAACACAAATAATATGCAGAAATTCAGAACAAAGTACTATCCCATGGGCAAATTAGGGCAAGTGGATGCCACCATACCTGGCCTGAAAGCCATTTTGATTTTGATAAAGGCTTCATTACAATCAGCCAGCAGGTACTTGGCCTTCCTGTGATAGATTCTCACTACCCCGAGAAGCAGGTGACCTGATGTACGCAACGCCATCTTCACCTATGAGCACAATACAACATATATCCAATGTGATAGAGAGCCTTTAATTAAATAAAAGCCTTTTACTGAACAGCCTGAATAATCCAAAGTGTATGTTGTTGTTACCTTGGGTGAAATGATGCTCTCCACACTGCTCTCCAAATTGCATTCGAACACATGAGCCTTGGTCAGCTTCTTGTCCCAGTGGGCCGCCAGCCAAATCTTGGCTAGCGGCCCACGTTTACTGAGGACAAAGTGGGCGTAGAACATTGCCCTGGTTCCACTGCCTCACACACTCACAAGGGTGTAGGCTCACCTGGAGGGAAAAAATATCGCGAAATTTTATAAAAAGTCAAAGCAAAATATGTGGTACCGCTGGTGTTATTGGTAACTGCTCTGATACAATTTCCATGACATTTATCTTGAATTTTGATAACATATTGAAAACTGCTGACTACAGTCGATGATTTTAATATATTTTAAAAAATAGAGGTATTTCACTGGCATGCCATTTTAAATGCGTTTAATATGTTCCATTGTAAGCAAACTATGGACGCAGGATTCGGTTGACAAATCCAGTAGAGTGTTCAGAGTTCCGACAATCCCGATGGTAAACTGCAGATGTACAGAGGTGTGCAATTAGTGCAGGCGAATTATGTAAATGGTACAGCGATCCAAAAGGTAGTTTAACAGTAAGGACGAAAATGGAGAGAATCGCGCCAGTAAATACGTAGTCGGCGCCGTAGACTGGCATGATCTAAATTGGCCGACAGATAGCATTAGCATTCATTACAATACGTATCGATGTGTGCTAAAACAGTTTCAGCAAGGCTGTTCCGACGTCATCTTCCAAGGAGTCAAAAGTGCATTTTGTTGGTCAAAACCTTATTTAGAAACGACTGTTTGCTATCCTAGCAGGCTCATACTCTTGCACAACTGTAGCGTTAGCTGGTGGCTAACGACTCACAGTCCAGCAGGCCTGAGCGCATTACCACCACCGTGCTTGTTTGCTCACTTCGTTCAAAAAAGAAAAAGAATCAAAACACATAAAACAACACGCAACCAACTGCAAGTGCAAACCTACTTACCGACGGTGCACCGCTTATGAGTGAAATTTTCCAGATTATGTTACTTCTCCCCACGAATTTCCCCCTGTTGTACTCATTAAAACAGTAAAGATGGCGCCAGTCGCCTTCCTCCCGCTCACCGCTGCCCTTTTAAAATCCACAGGATGTTTACAGTCAAAAATGTCGGAGGAGGAGCTTCCTGAGCGGGAGGCAACGCGCAGTGTGCACTTACGGCCGATAGGGGCCTCTGTCGCATAATTTCCTCCGTGAAGACCGAAGAAGACCGAACAGCTATACTGTACAGTAAATCAACAAAAACATAGTACACTAGTGCAGTGCTTTTCAAACTTTTTTTGAGTCAAGGCACATTTCTTTCATTGAAAAAATCCCGCTGCACACCACCAGCTGAAATTGTGAAAAAAAAGCTTATTTTGAGAATATACGTGTTATATTGTGTATATAAACATTTTTTAACATTTAATAATGACGTAATAGAGCTTTTCACCACATACCAAGCACAGTGGAGTTGATGCCGTTGCATCTCCGGTACAAGTAAATCCAAATGCAAGATAGCTTTTCGCTGGACGTTTTTCCTTTCTTTTGACCTCCATTCATACTAGGGCCTTCATCTGCGTCCGGATTTTGTCCAGGGTCCAGCTTCAGATTCAGCAGTTTTCCTCTTCAAAAATTTATCCATCACTGTCACCGTCGTCCTGCTATCCACCTGTCGCTGTAGGTGGATAGCAGTCTCTACACGACTCGCTGCATCTATGCGTCACTAATTCCCTTGTCTCTAAACAAAGACAATTAGCTACCTTCTGATGCTGCTGCTACCTACTGGTATGGAAGAGTACTACAATGTAGTAACTACATGATGAAATGACTTAGTTATCACACTTCAAAGTGTTGTCCATTTGTTGGTCAAATAACGCGAGAGGGGTAAAAAGGTGAAATTTGCCATTGTCAAAAGTAGGGACATTCCCCCCCAAATTTTGTTATGACTTTTTGAATTATTCAATGCTCTAATTATGTCATATGACGTATTCCAATTTGATTTGTTTTTTAGATATATATACAGCATAATTAGTTTTGCTATTAGCATACTACAGCTGCTGTGTCCATAGAGGCCATAGATAAATAAATAAATAAATAAATAAATAAACTATATATGTATGGATAGGTCTGGTGCCACTGAACATTTTGAGTGGTTGAAAGTGAAAAAATATTCAGAAATGACTTAGTTATCACACTTCAAAGTGTTGTCCATTTTTGGGTCAAAATACGCGAGAGGGGTAAAAACGTCAACATGGCACGAGGGTTAAAGTTCATCCTAGTTAATGCATTGTTGGAGGGGATTTCTTCGCACTTAGAAGATATACGTTTTTCACAACCAACAGATAACATTATAATTGGGGGTGATCTGAATTTAACACATGATTTTTTGGATAGGTTTCCAAATACATTCCCTACCAATCATCCCAATCCAAATTTCACAAATTTCTGTAAGGAACTAGGTCTAATTGATATTTGGCGACACACGCATCCCGGAATACTTCAATATTCATGGTTCAACCCCAATTATAATCTCAAACCAAGGATTGACCAATGGCTTGTTGCCAATCAGTTATTATGCTATGATATCAGAGAGAATAGAATATCCTCCTTTCGTCAAACTGTTGACAGGTGAAATCATCTCGGTTCTCTCACTAAGGAACCTCTGTCCCAGTGCAAGGACGGCAGTTTTTGTCATCGTCATCAAGACCATCGTCGTCGTCATCTCGCCCTTCTATGATATCATATCCGCTTTAGGGATGATGCCATGTTGTAGTCCAAATTAACCAGGAAATAACACCATTTTGTAGTCCACAAGTCCCGCCCTTTTATGGCGTCATATCCAGTTTAAATCCTGCCCCCTTCTAGTCCCAAACTAACCAGGAAGTGACATCATTTTGTAGTCCAAATTAACCAAGAAGTGAAATCATTTTGTAGTCCGAAAATTCCGCCCAAGCCACGCCCAATCCGTGACCCCATTTCCGGTCGGCCATTTTACGTTGCCATGCATCATTTTCCGGTCGGCCATTTTACGTTGCCATACGTTATGTCCTGTCAGCCATTTTACGTTGCCATACGTCACAGCCGCCGCCATGTTTGTAGGCATGCCCCAATAAGGATATGGATGACATGACGAAGAACATGCCCGGGCATGTTTTGAACGGTGATGTCACCCCGGGCATTGGTGATAGGGTGGTTAGCTCAGGGTGTCTCTGATTGTGTATATAACTTTACACCATGTAGTTTGTTTTCTCATCCTTCTTGCTAAGGTGGATGTCAGGAGGTCATAAAAAACGATACTTGCGTGAACACTCCAGTATGTGGCGATTTACTCGAGTAGTGATTCACTGGTGAGGAACTTTTATTTTATGAATGTACAAATACGACAGAGCTTTAGGCTGAAACAAGAAAACAGTATATTGTATAGGTTTTACCCCCTGCTTCGATAAATGAGTTTACATCAATCTCCCATAATGATTTTTTTTAAATACCAGGATTCTAAACAAACATTTATGCTGGTAAAAGTATCCACTGAACAGGTAACAGGTCGATGTTTAAACACTGGTGATTTAAGAAAACATGAAGGTCAACAATAGCAGATATTGATCAAATACAGAGTCTATATAAATACTCTACTCATTGATTGCATTATTAATAAAGACATGGATTCATCAGGTAAATGTTGATGACAAAGTCCTGATTTTAAACGTTGAGACTGACCTATTTGCAAAAAACCTTATGTAGGTGATTAAACATGAGTCAACACATTGTGTTAATAATAAAGCAAAGAAAGTCAACAATAGCAGGTAATGATCAAATACAGTAAATGTTGATGATTTTAAATGTTGAGACTGAACAATTTGAAAAAAACCTTATGTAGGTGTTTAAATATGAGTCTACACAATTGGGTTAATAATAAAGAAAAGAAGGTCAACAATAATAAATGTGAAAGAATGTAAAGGTTGAGACTGAACAATTTGAAAAAAAACCTTTATGTAGGAGATTAAATATGAGTCTACCCCTTAAATGCAATATTAATAAAGATAGAGATTCATCAAGTAAATGTTAATTATATATACATATATATATATATATATATACATATATACGTATATATATATATATATATACATATACATATATACATATACATATATACATATACATATACATATATACATATACATATATACATATATATTTTGTAGGTGATTAAATATAGTTTCCACAATAATGGTTTAGTTACGTAACACGTTGTTTACAGACAAACTAGTGTTTAGAGTCCGTTTGTCACTTACCTAATATGTTGGGAACTTATTACATCTTAAAAAAAAAAAAGAATCAGAATACATATTAATCATTCAGATTTTTTCAAAAGTGAGTTTATTTTTCTAGACTAGTTGCCCCCTCACCCATCCTAAATGGACACACATTTTGATACACAAAGCCTCTCAAGAAATAGCCTGTAAGCAACCGTGTTGCTACATTCCTCTGTTTGACTCCCCCGTCTGCCATTCTCACACACGTACACAATCGCACGCGCACACGCATTTCTGGGGAGCACATACACATACATCCCCCGAAGGGAGGACTGCGTACACACACACACATGCCCTCAAAAGCTTGTTGCTAGCTGTGCTGTTAACTAGAAGTTGAGCTGTACTGTATTTACTAACTCTACATGGATTGAAATCACTCCCATTGAAGAACCTGGTCGAACATCAACACGTCATCTAGTTACAATACGTGCTATGTGCAGATGATCTATCTTGGAGAACTTGGATGTTTATGAAAACATCATACCAAAGTATTGTATTAAAAAAAATTATAGATATACAGATGATTAATGTTATTCATAAAGACATAGTTACATCTGAAACGGATATATTGATTTCATAGATTGTTATTCAGGAATGCACAGACAGTTAAAATCCTAATACAAATAGATAATGACGACATAAATTAATGTTATTCATGAAGACTTGGATAACTAAAATCCTAAAACAATAGATAATGACAACATACACTAGTGTTATTTATGCACGTTAAGTCAAGAGAAACATGTATTGATGACAAACTTGTGTTATTCATGAAGCTAGGTAGGGATAGAAGTATTTTAAAGTATGTACTTACTGTCCATTTTTTTTTCAGCGGTCTGTTTGTCTCTGAGTTCTTGTCTTTCTGTTGGCGTTTTTTCTTCTGTGGAAAGTCTTCTCCCGCCACTTCGTAGATATAGTGGTGATGGACCACAGTGCAACTGACTTCTTAATTTTTTACGATTTGAAAGGTCAGGGTCATTTTGGATGACTGAATGATAGTTTTCTCACCTATCGCGATGAGTTAAAAAACATGTATAGGCCAATACCCCACATTTCTTTCAAGGCTAACTTCATAATTAACAATCTGGATGTGAAAGTATGGCCACTGGTGGGCAATGAACCTCTGTGTACGATTCACACACGATTTACCTTAGTACATACAAACATGAGTGAGGCCTGTCTGGCTATATTTTAAGGAGACACTTTGCATCCTACCTCAGGGCAAAGGTGGGGTGGAGTGGGGGAACCGTTTGTTAAAAGAAGGCATAAGAATTAAAATAGAGGCCTTTTTCTGAAACCACCGTAAACTTTTCCCAACCTGTGATGGCTTTAATTGTAAACTAACCGGATGATTGTATGGGAAACGTTCTTACACGTTGTATTAGAAAAGGAACTTTAATTCAGAGTCATACGTTGACACCTGCCCTGCGACTGGCTGGCGACCAGTCCGGGGTGTAGTCTGCCTTCGCCCGTTGACGGCTGGGATAGGCTCCAGCAACTCCCCGCGACCCTGTATAGGATAAGCGGTTTGGAAAATGACATGACATGACACGTTGACACCTTTGCTTTTTATGACTTGAAAGGTCAGGGGTTATTTGGAATGCCGACTGGTTGGGAGGTCAGCTCCGTATTGGAATGATCAGGAAGCAGAGGCGGTACGCTCCAACTATAACAGATTTTTGTGATGCTTATTGTGGTGTAGCACGCACGCAAACACACATACAGACGCACACATACACGCACACATGCACGTACACAACCCGCGCTTCCTCATGCACACAAGATGGTCTGAACCTCTGGTTCGATGCCTGCCTGCTTGCCTGCCTTTTTTTTTTTTTAGGGGTTAGGGAGAGACTTGGAAAAGGAGGGGGATACATTGTTCTGATGAAACAAAGAATGAGAAAAAATACCTTTTTCTCAGGCCTGCTTAACGTTCCAAACCTGTGTTGGCTTAATTGTAAACTAACGTGATGATTGTATGGAAGACAAGCTGTATTTAAAAAAAAAAAAAAAAGGAGGCGCTATTCTCAGTCAATTAACACAGCCAAGCATACACTATGGTGTACAAGTGTAGTTCTGCTATTTCATAGGCAAATGTGTAACCCCATATTCCAGCGGCAGGGGTGGATAAAGACCAGGTTTTAGTTAATGATTCAGTGGGCGGGTGCTGTCTTCTTTCCAAATAAATCCTTGATTTTTGATGAGTGTTTGATCCACAGCCTTTATGAATAGAGATGCATGTTCCTTCAATCATGATGTAGTCAGGAAGATCTGTTTTACTTTCTGCTTAGACCCGAGCGTATGTTAGCGCCCCGTTAGATGAGGGGAGGGGGTCTTAAAAAAAAAAATACCCAAGGTGATACAATGAGGTTCATGTTACAGGGCCTAGAAAACATGTCTGTACTTGGTCCTCCGTTAATTTGAATGAGGCGGAAGCATGATCTCATCCATATCCTTATTTGGGCATGCCGGAAGGGCCTACAAACATGGCGGTCATCCAGGACATGTCTGGACAAATACCCGGGGTGACATCACCGTTCAAAACATGCCTTGGCATGTTCTTCGTGATCTCTGCTGAGGCTGAAGCATGATGTCATCCATATCCTTATTTGGGCATGCCTACAAACATGGCGGCAGCCGTGATGTATGGCAACGCAAAATGGCCGACAGAAAGTGATGTATAGCAACGTAAAATGGCCGACCCGAAAAAAAAATGATGCATGGCAACGTAAAATGGTCGACCGGAAAAAATTCTGCATGGCAACGTAAAATGGCCGACCGGAAAAAATTATGCATGGCAACGTAAAATGGCTGACCGGAAAATGATACATGTCAACGTAAAGTGGCTGACCGGAAAATGATGCATGTCAACGTAAAGTGGCTGCCCGGAAATGAGGTCACGGATTGGGCGTGGCTCGGGGCGGAATTTCCGGACTACAAAATTATTTCACTTCCTGGTTAATTAGGACTACAAAATGATGTAACTTCCTGGTTAATGTGGGACTACAAACAGGCGGGATTTAAACCAAATCTGTCGCCATAAAGGGGTGGGACTTATGGACTACAAAATGATGTCATTTCCTGGTTAATTTGGACTAAATGACATAATCGGGGGCGGGCCATAAAAGCAAATATGACGTCATAGGAGGGGAGCGGTTAAGGCGGGACTTCCTGTGATATCACACCTGTCAAAAGTTTGACGAAAGGAGGATATTCTATTCTCTTATCAGTTCTGATATTTCTGCTGCACCACTATCTGATCATTGTGTTATTCACCTATGCATTAAACCCAAAATGCAAAGTATACATACAAATAAGTACTGGAATTCTAACTCTAATCTTTTAAAAAATTAGACCCATTGTGAACATATTAAATCGATAATGAGAACACCTGTTAAAAAATGGGAGATTCTAAAGTATAAAATTCGTCGGATCAGTATATCATTTAGCAAAAAAATTAAAAAGGCTTTGGAAGAGAAAGAACTTACCATAATTAAACAGCTGAACATATATTGCAATAAACCGGACCCAACAGAAGAGGACAGGAAAAAGATACTTGAACTGCAACGCGAACTTGATGACATTTTCACACAAAGAGTACACGGAGCATTCATTAGGTCAAGAGATAAATGGGTAGAGGAAGGCGAAAAAAAATTCAGCTTATTTTTGTGGCCTCGAAGGAAAAAGACAGGTAAATAATAATATCAAGTCCCGCTTTATTGATAATGTTGAAGTCACAGACGAAAAGCAAATTTCCTCTGAATTTTACAAATTTTATAACAAACTATACACTTCCAAATTTTCAAAGGAATATTGTGACATATTTCTCAACGAGATAGCCGCACATGTTCCCACTATAAATCCTGATTATAAAAAAACTTGTGACGAACAAATCACAATGGCAGAGCTCGATACAGCGGCTGGTTTCCCGCCAGTCAACCACGCTCCTGGCTCGGATGGGCTGACAGGGGCCTTTTATAAACACTTTTGGCAGGAAATATGAATACTTTTGCATCAAGTTTTTTCAGACATATTTACTACTTGCTTTTTTCCTCCCACAATGGCACATGGGGTCATTATCTCAATTCCAAAGCCTGATAAAGCTCCAAGATACATTGAAAACAGAAGACCTATTAACTTAAGAAACCCAGACTATAAACTACTAACTTATGTTTTCACCACCCGTCTCTGTTCCGGAATATCTAATATAGTAGACTAAACTCAGTCTGGATTCTTAAAAGGCAGATCAATTCATAATAATATACGGCTGGTAATGGATAGTATTGAATACAATAATCTTATTGAGGATGACGGATTCTTTCTATTTTTGGACTTTTACAAAGCCATTGATTGGGTGGAGCATTCATTCATCCTAGCTGGTTGGTCCTAGGTCTTTATCAGAATATAAAAAGTTGTGTCTCTTTACGTCAAGGTACAACTCCTAGTTTCAAAATAAAAGTAGGAATCCCGCAGGTCTGTCCAATATCACCATATTTGTTTAGTCTAGTCACACAGATGCTAGCCGTGTACATAAAAACGTGTGTTGACATTAAGAAACTAAATATATTAGGAACTGAAGTAGTGATCAGCCAACTGGCCGATGACACAACCTTTTTTTCTTAAAGATCGTTATCAGATACCCATAGCTCTAGAAAAAAATAAAAAAATTCTCTTTAGCGTCAGGGCTAACTCTAAATCTTCAAAAATGTGAAGTTTTAGCTGTACATGATACAGAATCAGAAAACATTCATAACATTCCAGTAAAATCTGTAATAAAATACCTAGGTGCTTATCTAACAAAGAATAAGAAGAGTCAGACTCTGAATATTGAAAATAAAATAAAACAATGTAAGTCCCAACTTGATTTATGGCTGCAGCGAGATTTATCGATCATAGGCCGAATCTATTTAAACAAAGTAGAAAGGTTGTCAAGATGCATTTACCCGGCCTACTCCCAAGCAGTTCCAAATAAACTGATCAAACGTATCAACCAAATTAATTTCAACTTTATTTGGCGAAATAAATCACATTATATGAAAAAAATCACCTGGTTAAAAAAATAAGTGAAGGGGGCCTAAAGGCAATATATTTTGATTGCCTTAATGGGACCTTGAAAATAAATTGGCTTAAATCATGGACTATTAATAGAGACTCATTCTGGTATTGCATCCCTAACTACATATTTAAAAAAACAGGAGGCTTACAGTTTCTTCTCATTTGTGATTTTATGACAGAAATATTACCACTTCAATTGTCTTAGTCGAGTTTTCGAGTTTTCTCCCAGGTAAACCCAACAACCTGCCTTTTGGATCCAATTCCCACATTTCTTTTTAAGACATTTTATGGATTTTTTGAAGAACAAATTTTAAATATAGTCAATTGCTCTCTTCAGACAGGCGTCTTCCCCGCTGCCTTTAAAACAGCGGTGGTGAAGCCCCTTCTGAAGAAGAGCAGTTCTGACCCGAGCGTTTTTAATAATTACAGACCCGTATCCAACTTACCGTTTTTAAGTAAGATTTTAGAAAAACTGGTTTTCATCCAGTTGAATCATTTTTTAAATACAAATAATATTTTGGAGAAATATCAATCTGGTTTTAGGATGAACCACAGTACGGAGACTGCTCTTTTAAGGATTTTAAATGATATTAGGTGCACTGCAGACGTGAGAAAACTCACAGTCTTGGTGCTACTGGATCTAAGCGCTGCTTTTGATACAGTAGATCACCAAATGTTATTAAATAGACTTAAAAATCTAGTGGGCATCTCTGGTACTGTTTTTGACTGGTTTTATTCCTATCTCACAGTCCGATATTTCTTTGTAAGTATGGATACTTGTTCCTCCAAAACTCATGAAATTAAATGTGGGGTTCCTCAAGGTTCGATTTTAGGCCCCCTACTTTTTAATCATTATATGCTTCCCCTCGGGGATGTCATCAGGGGACACGGCATCAGCTTTCACAGCTATGCTGATGACACGCAGCTGTATATTGCCGTGTCTTCTGATGACACAGGACCCATTGATACCCTTTTAAATTGCATTTTAGATATCAAGTCATGGATGGCAGATAATTTCCTACAGCTCAATCAGGACAAGACTGAGGTTTTAGTTATCGGTCCCGAAGGTCAGAGAGAGAAGCTTTTACCAAAACTACACATTTTTAATCCCTCACATTGTGTGAAGAACCTTGGCGTCATTTTTTACTCTGAGCTCAGTTTTATTCCTCATATTAAAAATGTAACCAAGATTGGTTTTTATCACCTTAAGAATATCGCCAGAGTCCGCCCGTTTCTCTCTCAGGCTAACACGGAAGTGCTGATGCATGCCTTTATTTCCTGTCGTTTAGATTACTGTAATGCCCTGCTCTCTGGCCTCCCGAAAAAGAGCATTTCACCACTGCAACTACTGCAGAATTCAGCCGCTCGGGTGCTGACGAGAACCAGAGGGCGGGAGCACATTACGCCAGTTTTGAAATTGCTGCATTGGCTCCCTGTGTGTTTCAGGATCGATTTTAAAGTACTTTTATTAGTTTATAAATGTGTTAATGGTCTTGGGCCATCTTATTTATCTGATTTGCTTTTATCATACCAGCCTTCGCGGATCCTGAGGTCCTCTGGCGCCGGCCTTTTATTTATTCCAAGGGTGAGGACCAAAATGCATGGCGAGGCTGCATTCAGCCGTTTTGGTCGTCACCTTTGGAATAGCCTGCCAGAGGACGTCAGGTCTGCAGAGACTGTTGATATTTTTAAGAGGAAGCTCAAGACACACCTTTTTAGTTTGGCTTTCAACAACTTTTAAATAATTTATCTTTTCTTTTGATTGAAGATAATTCTATGTTTTGCTTTGAATGTTTTAAAGTACTTTGAGTTGCATTTTTATGTATGAAAAGTGCTATATAAATAAAATGTGATTGATTGATTGATTGATAGTTCCACAAACAAATCCTTTTGTATTGGAAAATGTTGTACGTTCACATCTACTCACCACATGTGACTGCTCTTTGGAATAATGGTTACATATTACACAGGAATAAATCATTATTTTTTTGAGGATTGGTTTGAGAGGAAAATATGGTCATTGTCACATCTAATGGATGACAATGGTGTCTTATTGACTTACGATCAATTTAATTGCAATTATAATTTCAGTCCATCTAGATGTAACTTTCATAAATTGATAAATGCACTTCCACAACAATTTGTCCCTATGACTATAGAAATAATGAAATATCAACAAATAAACCCATAGCTGCCCCCACCCCTACTGCAAGGGCTCTCGATCAGGGATAGAAAATGTAATAATAATTTCATAAGACAGTGTCTTACAAAAATTATATTTCCTGAAAAACAAAACAAAAATGGTATTCATAGGGAATTTGATGAGGCTATAGTAAACAAGTTAAGAACTATCTATTTGAATCTTCCAATACCCCCGTAAATTAAGGAAATATACTTTAAAATTATGAATAATATTTACCCATTGAAAGAATTACTAAGATCATGTTTTAAATATTGAAAACAATATGTGCTCTTTCTGTAACAATGACATTGAAACCACTGACCATATGTTTTTCGCTTGTCCAATAACACAAGAATTCTGGAAGGATATACACCTTTGGATCACTCCTAGAATCCCATCGTTCCCGACGTCATTATCAAGAAATTGTATTACATTTGGTCTTACTCTTCCAAACAAGAATGAGGAAATCTCTACAAATATAATTTTATGTAGAGCAAATTCCTTTATTCACAAGAAAAAATATCAAAAATCAAACACTGTCTTCCAAAATTTTATAAACGAATTTGGTATTTACATTAAGTCATTAAAGTTAATTAAAAGACCAAAGATACAAATAATACCGGTACATAACATCTTGAAGGAATTTT